>NC_137607.1:51374162-51546662 GCF_963280865.1 Gymnoscopelus braueri | reverse complement strand
ACATGCCAAATACTGTAGGGGTGCCATTTGGCAAGAAGAGCATCAAATTATTGTAAAAATATGTTGGTTGATTGGTTCTGTTAAGATGTCCCATGTGGGAAATATCCAGGAAGATTATTTTGCAGACAGCAGATGTGGAAGGGCTCAGCTGGTGTTTATGAGTGGACCCTTACGGGTCCATTTCCATTAGTTCACTCAAAGTACATGTCTACATTGGACAGTCGTTTTTGTTTGTGTTTCACTCCTCTTCTGATGAATATAGACATTCTGAAGAATATTTAAATAAATATGGATCTCTATAGCTGGATATTTCACTGATGGGGATTACGTTTTGAGGGATAAATACAAAAGTAAGTTGGGTAAGATGATGACAACAACAATGTTAATGTTGGTAATATTAGCTCACATTTGTGTATTATTGGACCACCGCAATGTTTTCCTTTCAACTTTCATTTCATGTTTTCTTTGTCAGTCTGAATCCCGTCACTGGATGGACTGTATGAACTCCATTCTAACCTCCAGGTTGGGGGACATGCCAGACCAAGTAAAACAACGCAAATCTGAGTGGGGCCTCAATTATGTATAAGGTTGAGAGGAGCGCTGTGCTAGAATTTCACACACACACACACACACACACACACACACACACACACACACACACACACACACACACACACACACACACACAGCATGGTTGGTGATTGTAATAATCTCAGAGGTACAGCCTTCTTGACACTTATGCTAATTTGACATGTGGTCTCAGCTCCAATCAGCTTGGAACACAGACTGAGCCTAAGTAAATATTACACACACATGCGCATGTGGCGTCCATGCGCGCGCGCGCACACACACACACACACACACACACACACACACACACACACACACACACACACACACACACACACACACACACACACAAAACATTCAATGACTATTTCTTATTTCTGTAAGCACATACTGTACTGTACATCCCTAAAGTATCCTATCCATCTAAAATAGAGGATCAGAGCAAGAAACTGGTCCATTATGAGGCTGCTAATGTAACCTGAACATGTCCCTAGTCCACCAAACTGCATGGAACTACTGATCTAGGGAATGTCCCTGGCAGTCACATGTCCCATGGTCTTCATAAGCTGAGCCAGCGCTACAATTATCTCTCTGCTGCCAACACTCCCAGATCACACAGAAATACTCAAACTCACAGACACACAAACATGCACACAATATACTGTATGTCATAGGTTTTCAACCTTCTTCATGCCAAGGACCCCTAAATTGATATACATTTGGCCGCGGACCTCCATCTGAAAATGCTTTGGGCCAGGAACCCCCCAGAAGCAAAGATTTGAGTTAAACATGTTTGCTTTAAAAATATATATATATTCAAAGATATGCACACAAATTCAAGATTTTTCAAAAATAGCAGATCTACAAGCTCATAGCGCGGCACTCGGTGCCGCGCTATGAGCTTGTATATCTGCTATTTTTGAATAGCCAAAGGCAAAGCCCGGACCACTGGTTGAGAACCACTGCTGTATGTGATGCACGCACGCACACACACACACACACACACACACACACACACACACACACACACACACACACACACACACACACACACACACACACACACACACACACACACACACACACACACACACACACACACACACACACACACACACACACACACACACACACACACACACACACACACACACACACACACACACACACACACACACACACACACACACACACACTCCAAGACGGCTGAATCTCCCTCAAGGGATCAATAAAGGTCTATCCTATCCTACATACACACACCACACACACACACTCTAGAGCTGTGTCTGGCTACTGCTGCCAGGGTTTTCAAGCAGTGGAAGGATTATTTACTGAGAAGAACAAACCTATAATCTGGCAACCAGAGGTGTGTGTATGTGTGATTGCGTGCGTCTGTCTGTCTGTATGTATGTGTGTGTGACTGTGTGTGCATATGTGTGTGCGTACATGCCTGTTTGTGCGGTGCTTTTGGCAAACCAACAGTGGACAAGAAGTGAAATCCCACTGTCTGCAACTCCTGCCGCAAATTTTCCTTAAATAACAATGATGTCATTCATGTTGGTAACCGGTAACCTATGATGTCATGTTGGTAACCGGTAGCATCCTGCTCCATGGCCGCGGGTGGCTTATGTTTGTCTAGTAACACCATGCCTCGGGTATGTGTGTGTGTGTGTGTGTGTGTGGGGGGGGGGGTCCGGGATAGGGCCAGTGGTGGCTGGTGATAATAGAGGGGAAGTGGATCTGGTGGGGCTCACCATATTATGCTTGGAGGAGCATGAACACACAGCGCCCGTGCGCGCACACGCAAACACATTCACACACAGTCTCTCAATCTGTCTGGAGCCAACATCCAATTAAAAAAAAAACATTTATTACATGCATGGCTTTATTTTTCAGTGTCTCTTTCTTCTTTGTCTCTGTCCATTCTGTCTGTCTGTCTGTCTGTCTGTCTGTCTGTCTGTCTGTCTGTCTGTCTGTCTGTCCTTCTCGCTTTCTGACAGGGCTTTGTTTCTCTCAACTTCTCAAGAATGATTCAGTCTGGATTTCTTTTTCATTCTGTCTCGTTCTGTCCCACCCTCATCCTTACTGCTATGCGTCTCTGTCTGTGTGTCTTTATCTTGTCTGTGTCTCTGTCTCTGTCCAAGTCCATCTTCCTCTCTCTCTCTCCATCTGTGTGCCTGCCTGTCTGTTTCTCTCTTTCTCTCACTATACCCCGCCCCATCCATCTCCCCATTGCTTCCAAGCATCCGACAGGAACAGAGAGCTCATGTGTCTGGTAGCTGAGACTAACTTTCACCACAGTCTACTGCGGGCCCACTGAGGAAGCCGGTGTGGCAATAAACCAACAGAGCGCTCTGGTGGAAGGGAAACACATGTGTTCTCAACAGCCCTCCATTGACAGACACTCTCGGGGCCTTGACACACTCCAGAAACACAACCACAACCACACCATAGCTGAATGTCCTCAGGTGCGCTGCCTGGAGATTTAGCTCAGATGTTTGGAAAATCGATGTCAAACGAAATTATAACATTTACCCCGTAGAACCATCCGGTGATGTTATACGGTAATGGCGATGGTGGAAATCTAGACGCAGCAGTGATGGTTTGAACTGTTGTGCTGTAATAGGCCACCATGTGACATTTCCAAGAAATCAAATTTTGTGTAATGTGCAGCGCAAAACAGCAAAATTGAACAGAAGCGCCACAGGAAAAAAAGCCAAAGAGACAAACTGTCCTTATCAAGACAGACATGGCTCGCATTCCAGTAAACAGTGACCTCCGCTCAGCAGTGCCATGGGCCTAATGGCTCAAAGATAAAATCTAAATCTAATTTAAAAAAAATACATTATTTCTCTCCACTAAGAAACAGGACAGTTCTAGCCCCCTGCTTTGTCTCTATTACTCTATATTTATAGCACTCTTATCAGGGTCTTCACTAAGGTTTGTTTGAAGTAAGGGTGGATAGAAATATGAGATACACCTACATCAATGGTGGAGATTTGTGGAGAAAAGGGTATATGAATTATAGATGCTATAGGTGGTTATATTGAACAATACACGTGATGGATACTGTACTAAAGGGGTCATATACAGACCTTAGTGATGGCAATGGCGCAGGCATGTCCCCATATCTCTATCAGTTGCTGCTGTCCAAACCTGTAGTCTCTCAGTAGCTCTGTCTCTATGGCTGCCACCTCCACTTTGCTGAGGGAGACAAGACAAACAAGACGACATGTAGTGGTTATACAAGTGTTTTTCTGTGATATAAGTCACATTTTCAGCTGCAGCAGCGGCTTTACAGTATTAACAAAGTATTTCATTGCTTCTCTTCCCTTCATTGTACTAACATTACAATCCCTGGTCTAGATCAGTGGTTCTCAAACTTTTTCATGTCAAGGACCCCCAACTTGACACTTATTAGCCCGCGGACCCCCATTTGAAAAGATATGCCAGGGACCCCCACAAGAGAAGAGTTTTATGGCTATAGCAGTGATTCTCAACCATTTTAATTTCAAGGACCCCCAGTTTGACATGCATTAGGCCAAGGACCCCCATTTAGACATGCATTAGGTCACGGACCCCCATTTAATGGCATTTATATCTCTGGGACCCCACTTTCTATTGTAAAATCAATGTTAATTTAACTCTGAGCGTGTACAAATGGAACCAAATGGACCCGAAAGGGTCCATTTGGTTCCATTTGTACACTCTCGGAGTTACAGACCCATAAGGGTTCATTTGGTTCCATTTGTACACTCTCGGAGTTGCAGACCCATAAGGGTCCATTTGGTTCCTAACTATCCATCATTTAGCTGGGGACCCCCTGGAACTCCCTCAAGGACCCCACTTTGAGAACCATGGGTCTTCTCTAGATGAATGAAGGGATTTATTAGCCTGGTATCCAGCCTGCTTCGCTACGTTCGGCGGACTTTTTTTTCTCTCTTCGCTTCTCAGTCTGGAAAGCCTCCTATCTCCAAGGGAGGCGGGACATGCCAAAAGCTTCGAAACCTACCGTGGCTTCTGATTGGTCTATGGTGCGGGGCGGGACAAAAAAAACAGTGTGATCGTCATTCGTTTGAACAACATCCAATCAGCAACGACGTTGTCCAACGTAACATATGTAGTTCCAGTGTAGTTCTGCAAAACGAGTCAATAGGGTGCTCTCCAGACTGATAAGCGAAGAGAGAAAAAAAAGTCCGCCGAACGTAGCGAAGCAGGCTGGATCCCAGGCTAGGGATTTATAGCACTGACTGAAATCCTAAAATTCTCAAATGGCTTTTTGTCGCATGGGTCAGAATTCTCAGCACAGCATATCATCACAGAGGTGTGGACAATCAATTCATATTATTACATACAGTAAGTGACACTGAAACAATAGTTATAGTGTAGTTGCTGTATGCTGTAGTTGTACTGTAGGATGAACCACACGGTGGCCCATAAAGTCACAAACAGGTATTTACAGTAGGAGAGTGTTACAGTCGGTCCGCTTATGAATGCATTCATAGGATATTTCATGTCACAAGTGTTTTTGTCAGGAGATGATCAAAGCGGTTACATGTTTGTGGCGGGTATTTACGTGCCACACAATGTCAAGGTCCAGGTCTTCCTTTAATGCACCAGCTACTGCAGAATGTAGTCATGAAACCAAAATAGACTTCAAGGCAGCCTTTACAGTTGGCCAGTGTGACTGAGTCACAGTATGGATGTCATGTGTAAAACGTGTGACTCACTGGCTTTGTATCATGTTCTTTCTAAATGCACGGTTTCAGCTTTGCACTTTAAGTCCTATTAATTCTTTGTGTGATTACAGTGTGACTATATTGGAGGCTGTTACCGTTTTTATAATAAGCGTGCGTGCGTGTGTGTGTGTGTGTGTGTGAGAAAGGGTTTTAGGGCGCCTGGCACTGGATAGGTGACAGGATCACAGCCACAGAACAATGACCTATTTACTCAGAGAGTATGAACTCTAAATAAGATGGGCTCAGATGTGCTCCAGTTACATATACTGCACACTCCTAGTACACCAGAGACACCTATTGGAGGCGATAAGAACTACAGCTTTTTGATAATTGTCATGAAGCGCATTGCTTTACTCCAGGAACCCTCAGGGAAGTATGAGGAAACATGTTATTTTGAGTCAAAAGGTTAATTAGAAAAAGTAATTCTGCCGCAGGCTACCAATGAACATAGCTGTTCAATAATAGCTATGTTTCTATTTTGTATGCAGCCTGTATAGAATGGTCTCAATATTGTTGTGCACCATTGTGTGTGTGTGTGTGTGTGTGTGTGTGTGTGTGTGTGTGTGTGTGTGTGTGTGTGTGTGTGTGTGTGTGTGTGTGTGTGTGTGTGTGTGTGTATACTGACAAGAAATAGGTCATATTACAAATAAAAAATGATTGACTAACCAAAATGTTTCCAAAACTTTACATGAATATGTTTGAAACACAAATGTGAAATATTATATTTAATATGTATCAATCTGTCGATGTCTTTTCGCATTTATTTCTCACAATTACACTGCCTTTCAGGATTCTGCAAAGCAAATCTGACACTGCTCTCTGAAGCAGTAGCACACATGAGCCTCCAAATCCATCTACTGGATAGGCCTACACTGAAATATTCCATTCCAATATCCAGTAACACAATCAACGTCTTGTCAACAGCCTTATGACTTGACAAATAGACGGTAAACAGTAGAGGCACAGCAAGGAGGAGACTTTATTAGATTAGCTTCAGTACTTTCAGTGCTTTCTCTGTCAGGCTCTTGTTCTCTTGCCCTCTACTGTCACCTGTAGGATGGTCTTTGACAGGGAGGTATGTCGTGTGATGTGGCCATACCAGGTACGTTTGCCAAGGTTGTTCAGCTTCAGTTAGATCGATTACCAAACGCAATGGAAATCCCAAAATAGTTTGTTTGCTCACGAAAGAGTAATTTTTTTGTCCTTTCAATAAGGCAAAAAGTTTTTGTTCTTGGAGCTAAGGATGCACACTTAATGCTTAAGGCTAATTTAAATGTTAATTCAGTAATGCAATTGACTTTTCTCCTTTTCTAGAAAGATAATGCATCACCACCAGGTGGAGATACTCAACCTCAATACAGATGCATGTCAGGATCGTGTATTATACTATATATAGTATATAGTGTAATGTATATACTGTATATATATCTATATGTCTCTATGTATCTATATATATATTCATTCCGCACTACCATTCATTGTATAAAAGGGGGGCTTTAACAATATTTCCTCAAGATAGCCATTATCTCCCTCAGCAGAATGTGTGACATTTACAGTGATCATTATGATAAGCCTCTATCTTTTCTATTCTCTATTCTTGTGTAGAGTATGTATGTGTATTTGTTTTCATTGTCTTGAGTGTCTCTGAATACAGGCTGTACCTCAAAGATTATTACAGGTGTGTGTGTGTGTGTGTGTGCGCGTGTGCGTGTGCGTGTGTGTCTCAGACAGACAGACAGCACAGCCTGATTGCAGCTGCTGGCATTTACCTGCGCCAGTGAAGAAGCAGCAGCTGTCGTCCCCAGCTCGCCTCGGGGAGCTTTCCTGACTTACTGTGACAAGATGATCTTTGGAAAGTTCACCCCAGTCCATAGGGTTCGCTTTCTGTTCTCCTGTCTGAGCCCTGAAGCTGAGACAGCTTATACAGTTAAGCTGTTGAGCTGGCATTGATTACACTCTACAGGTACAGTAGACTAGTATGTAGTTTGTTTGTTTGTTTGTTTGTTTGTTTGTTTGCATGTATTTTACTGGAGAGGGACATCGCTGCCCGTTGGGAACGCATGCTGTATTTACAGATAGTTTTGGACAGTTTCCTAAATACGCAATGGACAGTTATACACACTCACACGGAGATATTTTGCATGTTTAGAAAGGAATTCCTATAACTGAAAGACCCCCATAGCCCGCCACACACAACTCTTGGTAGAAGAGTTACCCCCACCTCCACCCGTACCCCCCCTACTTCTACCAAGCAGTTCCTACTTGAAAGCCTTTCCTCAGGGGTAAGACTAGTTTGTCTGTGTCCCTTTTATGGATTATATAGATATCTTTTGGAGAAGCGCTGATCCTGCAGACTGCACACCGGGCACCGCACCCTCTCAGGTCCTCAGAGACATGCATGCAGAGTTTGAAGTCGATCGTCAGATGGTTCAATATGCGGGGGAACAGATAAAGATTCCATGCATTTACAGGTACTGTAGATAGATATTACAATTAATTCCTTTCTTAACCCACTGAAAAGTAAGGTTTTCCATCTCAAGACTGTTAGTAAGGTGCTATTGCCACAAGGGAGCAGCACAGGGCATACACAAGTGTCAGAATGAAGACCCTATTACAGTAACAATATATAACTATCTATTTTCAAGCCCCTTTGATCCTTATAGCTAGAAGGAAGCCAAGCCATTCCAACAGCAACAAGCATTTAATCCCCACAAGGTTCTGGGATTCCTTCAATGCCTTGGAGAGCTTTGAAAAATCTGCAGGTCCAATCTTTGAATAGACACATTTCTGCTCTTATAGGTTAAATCCACAGCAACCTTTGGAATGTTCCCACACTCAATAGCTCCTGCTGCTCCGAAGGGGAAATCCAGTAACAGTTAGAATGGAAGAAGCTATAGTCATACATCTGCGTGTGTGTGTATGTGTGTGTGTGTGTGTGTGTGTGTGTGTGTGTGTGTGTGTGTGTGTGTGTGTGTGTGTGTGTGTGTGTGTGTGTGTGTGTGTGTGTGAGTGTGAGTGTGTGTGTGTGAGAGAGTTCTATTGTAAGGGCACTCATGAGCATATAGGTGTGTGTTGTTGCAGCAGCAACCCCAGTCACGCTGTGATGAGACAGTAACAAGCTGCAAGGTCCCAGCAGTCCTTCCCAGGAGGATGAGTTAATTGCCCCAAGCTGTGATGGACGGGCCACATGTAACCTCCTCTGGAGCCCTGCTCAGCTGTGATCATATCTCCCTTAATGAGTCTGTTTACTCATCTCGCCACTTCATAATTCCGTCTCTACGTACCATTCTGCCTTGCTCTCTCTCTCTCTCTAATTTACAGACACAGTCCATGCACTAATATAACTGTACAGTATCACTGAAGACATTTTTATCTACCGTATGCTCATTATTTCTGCTTGGGCTATAAATACTAAAGGGCTACAAAATAATAAGGGCTGCAAAGAACACAGTGTACTGTAGGTACTAGGTGCTATAGGGGTACATGACATTGTCACAGACTTTACAAACAAACAATACACACAACAAGTAATTGTGAGAGCGTTAACCACACAAACAAGAAACACATCACACACACACACAAATATTACACTACAAATTAATACGTTTGTTTAACAGTTTCTACAGTACACACACCAAAAGCACATGATGACATGAACACCAAATCTCTCTCTCTCTCTCTCTCTCACACACACACACACACACACACACACACACACACACACACACACACACACACACACACACACACACACACACACACACACACACACACACACACACACACACACACACACACACACACACACACACACACACACACACACACACACACACACACACACGCGCATCCTGGAGTCCAGAGTGACAGCTAATATACCATGTTAATATTGTGCTCCATAGAGTGTCACAGTGAGTAATACAGTTGCAGTCTTGCAGTGTGATAATTGCAGAGTGTCACGAGGAACACTGCTACAAGAACCAGTACAAGAGCCCAGAATAGATGTTATTTTTATCACTCCACTCACTTACTCCACTGTTTAATTCATCTAATGTCAAATTGTCAAGTCTCATCCCTGCTAAGACACGAAGAGCTATAATGGGAACCAAAATGTTTCCAAAAGTGGAGTCACATCATGTTGTTTAGTGGAATTGCTCCAATCGTTTGAAGTGCTGGAAGGTGGTCATTAATTAGTCAGATTCCTTTCCTAACAGGAGAGAAAAATAACACAGCATAGACCACTTATTAGGCCTTCAACCTTGTCTCTCGAGCTCCTACACACTCTGTCTTTTTCTCTTTTAATGTTGTACTTGCGCTGCTACATGTAAGTCTACATGACGGTTCAGGCCCAGGAAATACACACAAACACAATGTTAAGGAGTAAATAGGCATCCTTAACCACTTGAAGATTGTGAAGAAACATTTCGTTGAGAAGGCTCCCCTCATACAGGAGCCTTCCCTAATATCAATATATGGATGATAAATGAAACGGCTATGCTCTAGGGTCGTCCTTATATAGCGAGTACATCCTACTGCTATATAAGGTTGAGTCAACGCCGGATAAGCCAGATCAGAGATATTTCAGTTCAGTAACTAATAAGTATAACTAACTAAGAAAGAGTAAAGGGCCTTACAAACCACTTACCCAACTCTCTGACCCGCTTACCAGCTCTGATTACTAGAGCTCCCACGAGACTCCCACGAGGGTACCGTTCTGACCGACGGTGCTCAGGCCAATCTGCTACCAGCTATCCACCCATACGAACAGTCCTATAACTAGTTCATCTCAACATTGTTTTTAAACTTTCACTTATTACATGCCCAAAATAGGGACACCCGGGTTAAATTGGTTAACCACATGAATCCTACCGTCCCTGTTCTGGGGGCAAACACTCTGCGAAAATAGCATTATTGCTGCTACAATGTCTGAAGAGCCAGAACAAAATAATTCTACTCATATGTACCCGCACACAAGATGTAACATTAAAGAAACCTTGAACCATTTACTCTTTACTCTTTCATAACTCATGAGGTAAGTGCCATATGGGGAGATAATCATTCAACACAATTGCTGTTGAATGGTTCTCTCCATACCATGGGAATTTTCTTCCATGATAAAGAGATGAGAAAAAGAGATATGCCACGCAAGAACAAAGCACAGTCTTTCAGCAGTCGGACATTATTTTGTCTGTTCAGTTCTCCAGACATCCATTTCATCAATCTGAATTTGACTGCCTTCTGATTCTGAAGCCACTCAAGTAAAAGGTGCAACTCCTCTGCCAGGACGGAGTCAAATCACGTTTATAAAACACCTCATTTTACTTGTCCTGAATTCCCCTCAAAGCAGAATTGCCAATCTTAAGTTTATCTCTTTGTTGGTGAATCTCACCTCGTGGCGAGCTAGCTTTTTATGATTGAGAGTATTCTTGAGGGAATTATTGAGCTGGGTTAATTATATGGGTTGAATGGGAATTCACCCTCGAGACAGTGAAAGTCGGTTTATCTAAGTTAGTAAAAGAATATTTAAAAACATCCCAGTTGGTGCTGTGAATACAATCTTTCAGTTGATGAATAGCATCATCTTTCCACACAGCAACCTCTTTGGGCTAAACTTTCCCTACC
Organism: Gymnoscopelus braueri; assembly: GCF_963280865.1. Classification (NCBI taxonomy): domain Eukaryota; kingdom Metazoa; phylum Chordata; class Actinopteri; order Myctophiformes; family Myctophidae; genus Gymnoscopelus; species Gymnoscopelus braueri. Next base: position 51,535,731 of record NC_137607.1, on the reverse strand, counting down.
TTGAAGGAACATTTTCAATAACATTTACATAATTTATGCATTATCTAGTTTTTGAGATCATAGCAAAATCGGTATCATCATTTAAACCACTTTTGTTTGTATTATTTAATTTGCAGTACTTTCTAACTGTATTTTGAAGGTTGCAATAAAAATAAAGTTGATAGTTGACTATAGACCAATTATTTGTTTACTAACATTGAGACTGGATGCACAGGTGATTGTTTCATGCAATCAATTCTCAACCTGTTGTTTTGGGGTGCGCTGGTTTCAGCACACCCCAACCCCCTCTTGTGTGTTGGCTAGTGAGGCGTGTCCTAGAGAGACCTGACAGAATGGGTTTCATTTGGAGCCAGTATGACGTTTGGAGCCAGTGTGACGTCGTCTGTTAAGGGGTCTATTTAGTCTTATGAGAAGCAACTTACAGTGACCAAGCAGACAGGGGTTCAATGTTTTGCTCAAGGACAATTTTGCAGAAGAAGGCTATTGATATAAACATGGCTTTTCACATGATAAAGATTTTAATTTAAAATATATTTGAAAATATATTTGTCACTAAATATATTACAGTGTGGAGACACTCACTATGTTTCCACTGTATATCATTTTTGTATGTGTTTAGTAAATCTTGAAATATATGACATTTCTTTCCTGTGTGGGTTCAGTTACAGGACAGCCCCTCTAATAACCAGACCAATGACGCTTAACTACAAACATTAAGTATGTAATGTAGTACAAAATACCAATTTAATTACCTTTCATCTTTTGCATTTCATTGCCTCTCATTTCCCTCGCTGTTTCCTCTAGATTCCATTTAGATATTTATTAGCTGCGACTGAGCAACTAGTACAGTGATTCTGAACCTTTTGACCTTCCCACCACGGAGTCTAGGGTTTGAATCCACTATGGTGCATCCCGCTTGGCCGAGTGTCTATAACATTGGTTCTCAAATTGGGGTCCTTGAGCGGGTTCCAGGGGGTCCCCAGCAAAAGTAGTTAATATACTGTAGCATCACAATCTTTTTTTTGTTTTGTTTTGTTTATTCTTTCCCCCACAATTTGTAACCAATTTTTTTCACCCAGTGCCAATTGTCTATGTAATCCTGGGCACTACTCTCCCTCTGCCAGCCTGGGGAGAGCCAAGAACTGAGCTCATGCCTCCTTCAATGCATGAGGAGCTAGCAAGCCGCTTCTTATCACCTGACAGAGTTTCCCCGGTAGGATGGAGTTTCCCCGTGTGGAAGGAACACGTTGTTCCAACCAGTTCCTTTCCCCTCCATCAGGCGCCCCGGCTGACCAGGGGGAGGCAGTATAGAGACCAGGATTACTGCATGTTTTTGTGAGGGTACCTACCCTAGGCCCTAGGGTAGGTATGGATAAAGTGGTTCAAATTATTGTGTGGAGTTTGCATGTTCTCCCCATGTCCCCTAGGGCCTAGGGGACATGGGGAGAACATGCAAACTCCACACAATAATGTTAACCACTTTATCCATTTATTCAAAAATAGCAGATCTACAAGCTCACAGCTTTGTGCCGCGCTGCGAGCATGTATATCTGCTCTTTTTGAACATTTTTGAAAAAGTTATAATTATAGTATAGTTATATATATATAATATATATAAATCTTCTCTTCTGGGGGTCCCTGGCACAAAACCTTTTGAGATGGGGGTCCACGGTCAAATATATATGAATTTGGGGGTCCTTGGCATGAAAACGTTTGAGAACCACTGGTCTGTAAGAACAGAATTGGCCCATGTTCGGGGGAGAGAAGCCGGGCAGGAAGGGTGATATTTATCCCTGCATGCCTACGGGCTGGCTGGGGGCGGAACCTATCAGCAGGGGATGCGAGAGGAGTAAGATGGAGGCGCTACTACGCCCTCCCAGTGGGGGCTCTGTCATGGCTAGTGAGCCAGTAGGGTAGAACACTAGTGGCAACACATAAATGTGTGGGGAGAAATGAATTGGCACAACAACTAAATTGGGGAGAAATAATATATAATTGACTACTCTACATTTAAAATAAAATAAAAAAAGAACTAGCAGGTGAGTCAGTAGGGGCGTGTTGTGGCAACACAGTTGGGGAGAAATTGGCACAACTAAATTGGGGAGATAAAAAATATTCACTAGTCTAAATGTATAAGAGAAAAGAAACTTTTGAATTTCAAGGACCCCTTGATATGCATTAGGCCACGGATTTGATTTTTTTTTAAAAGATCTCTGGGACCCCAACCTGCACTGTAAAATCCTCAGAGTTTAACATATTTGTACACTCTCAGAGTTACAGACCCATAACAGTCTATTTGGACCCCTTGGTGGTCCCTGGACCCAGCATTGAGAACCAGTGAGCTAGTAGGCCACTCTGTCGGTCAGTCTGATGGCCCAAACGTTTTAAACACTGCCACAACACAAAACCTGATTGGCTGAGAGGACATGCAACATGAAAAGTTCTAACATGGATCTAAATGTATTAAATGACACAGCTGTGTCACTGATAATTAGCATTTATTAAATAATGTTGCGTGGGTTTGTACATACAATACATCCTAACTCACACTCACAACCTCTAGGCAAGCCTACTGGTTATCATCAAAGCTCGTCACAAATTACGTTTCTATAAAATTTTCTCTATGTTAATTTTGATTTTCTGTTTGTGACATTTTTATATTATTTAGGTGGAGACTACAAAAAAGCCCAATGGGGTTTTTGCCTCTTTCTGCACTATTTGTCATTATCTTTTCTGTTTCAGTTTTGTATTTTAACTGTGCGAAACTGAATTCTAGACTCTACATGCTATTTACAACATTTTGCCTTTATTTTTCATTCCATTGACGTACTTTTATTTGTCATTCCTTGTCTCTCACCTCTATCTATCTCCTCTGCCATCCGTCTCCATAATTATATCTGCCTCTACTCCTCCATCTATTCTACGACCACCTGTCCTCTGTCCATCACAGCTGCTCTGATGGAGGCTCACATCAGAATGATGAAAGAGGGGGAGAAGAGAGAGAGAGAGAGAGAGAGAGAGAGAGAGAGAGAGATAGAGAGAGAGAGAGAGAGAGAGAGAGAGGGGATGAATGAGAGGAAGTGGACGAGATAGGTTTGGGAGAGAGCAAGCAGGGTGAACAGGGAGGTGGTAATCCTGTTTTTTTAGCTCTCAAATCTATTGGATATGATCTTTCACACATGCAGTTTGGCCGTTTGAACAACACCTGGTCCCATCACATCAGGGACCAGCGAGCACTGCAGAGGGTGGTGCACTCGAGTGGACACACTATGGGGACTTCAGTGCCCTTCCGGCATGGCCTCTTAATCTAGATGGTGCAGGAGCAGAGCTAGAAGGATTATGAAGGACCCCAACCACCCCAGCAATGGATTCATGGATTGTTTGTGCCGCTGCGGTCCGAACAATGACCAACTGACCCAACTGTCTTTAACCTACAGTAATACCTGCTCACCAACAGAGCAAATACAGTACTTTTGGACAATATCTTGCACAACTTCCTTGCGTAAATTGCATGAATAAATTGCATACATTCTAGCTCAGAATTGTTATAGTTCACCACATAATACTACTGACTGATATGTGTATGCACTATTTTCCACTCAAAAACTCCAACCCCAGTTGCCTAGCTTCCCTTGAGGCCTGCCTAGCCAATCTACGCTGTTGGATGTCCCATAACTTCCTTAGTCTTCCTTCAAGTTATCTCAGATAAATCAGATATTCTCCTGTTTGGCCCTCTCAGCTCCAGATCCAATATACAAGACAGGCTTGGCTTTATGTTCTATTTGACTCCGAACTTTGTTTTGAGGCTCAATTAAAGAGGGTTGTATACAATAATTCATATAATAATAATAACTTTATTCATTTAGCACCTTTCAAAAACAATTTCACACTTCAAGTGAATAAAATCCAAACGATAAGATATGCAATATAAAATAATGTAACAACAATACCATCAATTAAGAAAAGTAGACACACTGAATTTGCCTGCCTGAGATCCGGCAGGCAGGGAGTTCCACAGCTGAGGGCGGCCTACTTCCTGCACGCGAGAAACATCTGTAAGACTGTATTGTTTGTATCCAATCCACCCAAAGCTCTCAATACAGTGGTTAATGCCCTTGTCTCCTTTTGTTCAGATTACTGTAATGCCCTTTAACTCCTGTCTCTCAGCCAAGGCTCCCTGGATCGCCTGCAGATGGTGCAGAATGCTGCTGCTGAACCTATCACTGGTACAAGGAGATCTGAACACATAACTCCAGTTTTAGCTGCACTTCATTGGCTGCCGGTCAAATGTATAATTGATAAGAGCTCTTCATGGTCTGGCACCTACAGTATACCTACCTAACAAGCTCCTAATTCCTGAGGTCATCCGATACGGTTCTACTGGCTGTTTGGCCAGGTTGGTGAAAAAGGGTGACCTTTGCCATCAAGGCCCCTAGACTGTGAAAAAAAATGCCTGAAGACCTCAAGTTGGCAAACTCGGTAACCACTTTTAAATCTCTTTAAAAACACATTTTACAGAAAAGGATTAGGGTTAGCAGGGATTCTACTGCCTTAAATGTTATTGTTAGTAGGAATAAAAATAGGAGCACCAGGAACAAAAGGACTGAAAAGGGGAGGAGACAACTCGAGTTCCTGTTTAACACGAAAAAGGAGGTTGTGCCACCAGTGGCAAAAACAAAGGTTTTTTGTATTTTTTCCCCCAGATTGGGGTGCTTCAAGTAGAAAATAGTTGAACTTTTGGAGAGGAGCGCTGCTTATCAATGTCAGTTTGTCAAATTAAAATCTATCAACCCCCCCTCTCTGATCCTCCTGGCAGGGTAATTCTTTTTTTTTAAATTAATATAATTTATTTTTATCCCATGATTTTTTCACACTTTTTTCATTTATGACCTTATTTATGACCACAAGTATCCATGTCCATGTTTTCCGTTGTTTAATAATAATAATAATAATAATAACGCAGATAACAACATTTGAGCACAGCAACGGTTTATAGGTTTGAAAGTTGCGGGCATAAACAAACAATCCTTGCATTTAGTAAGAAGCGCTTTGGACATGACATTCAAAGCGCTCCTCTGCTCAAAAACTAGTACTACTGGTAGTACTTTACTTGTGTTTACTTTTTTATTACCTTACTTGTATTATAAAGTATTTTGTACTATATACTGTGTGTTGGACATCACTTGTAGCAGTCTGGCAGTACTGTACAGTGTACACGTATGAATATTTGACAAATCAAATCTTTCAATCTTGATGAATACATTTATACTTGAGAAAAGCTACAGAATAACAAGAAAAAACTAAAGGCAGGGCTTCAAACTCATCATGTGCTGTCATAAACCCAACCTTCTCCATTAGCACAAAGATAATCGCATTGTGGCTGCTCATCCTTTTTCCAGCTAAAAGGCTCTGGCCATAAGTTTGGCGTCTTGCTGGTGAAATAGAATATTCCAGCTAAGCACCACTTAGGAAGGAGAAGGCGTAGAGGTCCCTCATCTGCTAAAGTCTTATGAGTGTAATAAGTACTGCTTTCAGCACTCATCATCACAGTGGAGCTTCCTGGGTTAGCCATCATGGAGTGATATGTTAATGGGCATGCCCTTTAAATATGTCCTACTGCTATTAGTGTTACAAATGATTGGCCAAGCCTATCATGATAACCAGATCATTATAGGCCTTTCAATAGTGTGTGTGTGTGTGTGTGTGTGTGTGTGTGTGTGTGTGTGTGTGTGTGTGTGTGTGTGTGTGTGTGTGTGTGTGTGTGTGTGCGTGCGTGCGTGCGTGCGTGCGTGCGTGCGTGCGTGCGTGCGTGCGTGCGTGCGTGCGTGCGTGCGTGCGTGCGTGCATGGCGTGCGTGCGTGCGTGGCGTGCGTGCGTGCGTGCGTGCGTGCGTGCGTGCGTGCGTGCGTGCGTGCGTGCGTGCGTGCGTGCGCATGTGTGTGGGTGTGTGAGTGAGTCTGTCATTTCTCTGAAATAATTTGATGTGCATTTCATGTAAGGATTTCTCTCCTCATCCCATAAGCTCTAGTGTAGCTACAGGAGGTATTGCAACCTCCGGATGTGTGGAGATGTAGAGTAGAAGGGAGGGAAAGGAAGAGCAACAGAGAAATAGAAAAGTGTGTTTCGGGGGGTTTCTGCACCATTTTCGCGATACCTCAGCAGACCGACGACAATATTTCGGCGCTGTCAATTGCAATAGTACATTGTTTCATTTTTGGTCAGGCATTTTGTGCCCCCCAGAGCTTGGTGCCCGCGGCTGCAGCCCCTAAAGTCTGTGCATTAAGCCGAGGCTGAACAGAGAAGAGGAGTTAGATGGATGTTAACATAGAAACAACTGAGAAATAGAGAATGTGTGTGTGTGATGTTTACGTGCGCGTGTGTGTGTGTGAGAGAGTGAGAGAGATAGAGAGAGACAGAGGAAGACATGCTATTCTTAAAAAAGGGGTAGTTAGCAAGAGTGAAGTTTCTCCAAACACAGCTCCAACAAAACAGATAAACAAAACTCAAGTATCCCAAAAGGCTTCTAGCCAAAGGACAGATTTATGCATCAGAGAAAGCTTTTTAAGAAAACAATATTTCTGTCTACAAAGCACAGACAACCTCCAAACAAACAGGAAACTGGGAATTAATCTGTGAGTGTAGTGTTGTCTGTGTTTATGCCTGAGACCATACTCTGTAGGTCTACTGTGGTTAAATTTGGAAGAGCACGCACTTGTCAATTGACCCCAGCATCATGACCATCATGTGACACAGAGACAAGCAGACACATGCGTCTGGCTGTATTGTATGAAGTGGTGTGTGATGTGTGTGTGTGTGTGTGTGTGTGTGTGTGTGTGTGTGTGTGTGTGTGTGTGTGTGTGTGTGTGTGTGTGTGTGTGTGTGTGTGTGTGTGTGTGTGTGTGTGTGTGTGTGTGTGTGTGTGTATATAAATACATGTATTTACTCATTCATCTACGGTCATAACCATTGTCTTCTGTTTGTATCAGATCAGTGTGCACGCGGACCTTAAAATGTACAGTATAAGGACCTAGCCTATGGCAAGATGCAGTAGGCATCATCATCGAGGGAGTCGCAGTGCTTTACTGTTATTGATAATCTGTCTAGCGCATGCTGCTGCCTAATACCCCTCAGGGTGATACGCCTTGAATCCCAAGTACTGTATCTATCAAACTTTCCCACACTTTTGAGGTCTTTCAAAATACTTTTTTTGTGGTGTCTTAATACCCTGCATCCAAAACCAACTTTTTTAGTTGTGACATTGTAATGTGATTCAAATGTTTGTTATCAGGGTGTCCTTGAAAAAGAGAGCTTGCTCTCAATGGGTTTCCCTGAATAAACAAAGGAAAAAGAAAGAAAGAACCTCCAAATGTGTTGCCCTCAAATACAAGTCTCTAGCCTAGACAGTCAGACATGGCCGATGGCCTTGCACTCATGGAAGGCTGTTTTGTTGTTTGTGTAAGAATGAATGAATATTTTTCCCCACCCGGTTATGCAATAACCGTCTGTCTGTCTGTCTGTCAGTCTGTGTCCCTTTTATGCCCATATACAGAGATCTCTGTATCTATCTGTCCTGGTCCTATTCATATATGGGCATATTGATGGATCCGCGGTTCTGTTCGGTCCAGCACCAGGGGGCGCTGTTTGACCCCCTAATGAGCTCATTATGATTCAGATGAAATAAAACATTAATGTTGCTCTGAAATGCTATTGGACTCAATAGAATACGGACTGTCTATCTATTACACATGAATGTAGAATACATTTTCCACAAACATCTGTGTAGACCACCTGCAGAGTATGCAGAGAAGTATGTGACAAGTGCACAGTAAAATCTGAGTTAATCTGTCAATTTGTAACCCCTGAGTGTGTATAACTGTAACCAAATGGACCATTACGGGTGTGGGCGTGCACACACACACGCCTCATGTATATCTGCACAGTGCAAATACAAGAAGCAATTACAACCATACGCTGTCTTCCAAAACACCCTAAATTAAATTCAGTCGCGATTAATTTAGCGGCTCCCCTCATACTGTCTGCAGATTGCATGAAGAGGCAGACATCCAACAGATAACTTTAATCAATGCCCGGTGTCTCCTGCGTTTTCCTTTTATTAATCTCTTTTATTAATCTCATTTTCCAGCCCTGATGCACCTGTGGGCCTGTAAGTGGTGAACATGATCCCATTGCCTTAGGCCACAGGTGCCTGGAAGCTCATTTCCTCTTTTATTACATGTGTGTGTGTGTGTGTGTGTGTGTGTGTGTGTGTGTGTGTGTGTGTGTGTGTGTGTGTGTGCGCGTGTGTGCGTGTGTGTGTGTGTGTGTGTGTGTGTGTGCGTGTGTGTGTGTGTGTGTGCGTGTGTGCGTGTGTGTGTGTGTGTGTGTGCGCGCATGGTTAAATTTGGGTAATATCTAATGTTAAGTCCTGATTTCAAGACCAGTTATAATAGGCAGATATCATGTGAATGCTCCACTGAAAAACCTTTCTCAGCTGCCTATTCAGTTGCCTATAATGCACCGCAGGACAACTCTTATCTGGATGAAGCTCCCTCCAGCAGGTAGTGTGCATGCACGCACACGCACCCCCCCCCCCCCCCACCACACACACACACACACACACACACACACACACACACACACACACACAAATAGGCATATGCAATGTTTTACACAATGCACAGTTGCACACCCACAAAGGAATCATGTGAATCTCAGGATCCCCATGGCAACAATGTATATATACGATATATATATATATATATGAATACAATATATCAGGTACAACAACAAAATTACATAAACAACAATAATCCACTCCGTCCCACAAAAACATAAAAATTAAAAAAAAGAAAGAAAGAAAACAACCAATAAAAGGGAACACAACCAGTACAAACATAGTACAACATGGTAGACACTATACCACTTCTCATTTGCAACATCAAGCCCTCAAGTGCTGCAACACTGGGCCCCATATTCCACAGCATTTTACGGGACTATCAGGCAGTTCCAAACTCAATCTTTCCACGTGTAAAATACCCACCACCTCTGTTAACCACGAGTCAAATCGAGGGACAGAGACCGATTTCCATAGCCTCCCTTAGCAACTGTCCTACATTCACTACAGCTGCACAGGCGCTGCATGGAGTCAAGTCTTTCGAGAGCAATGGCTTGTCTGGATTGATCTTTACAACATATTTTTGAATTTCCATTTCTGTTAAACAGCAAGCTATGGTTCGACTAATTGATCTAAAGTAGGAAGTATTACGCGACTGCAAAGACGAAACACCCTCCATGACTTAAAGAACATCGTAGTGAGCTCAGCTGGCAGGAAGTAAAAGCCAAGGAGAGTGAGATGGAAAGCTCTGGTGAACGCCCTATGCCCCTCAACACGGTAAAAAGGATTAAGTCAAATACAGAACGGAAGTGTGTGTGTGTGTGTGTGTGTGTGTGTGTGTGGGGGGATCACATCACATAACCATATCAGCGCTTCCGTTGTACAGACTGTACTGTATGACGGAAGCATTTGAAAATTGTGTGAGGCAACAGTCTGTCTCAAGAAACTAGGTGTTCTGGGTCTACTACATTAAGCCCCTCCTTAAAGTTATATATTTTCAAAAGTATAAAACATATGTGAACAACACTCTTTGGCCTATTGACAACGTGCAAGATGGCACTGATTGGTCAGGCGGTTTTGCGAGATTAGCTCTGAATACATAGACAGACAGACAGACAGACAGACCCTCTAGTTGTCTGCTAGCCTCCTACAGAGCTACATCGTAAAAAAAAATAGAGAACCTCTGTCCATCAATTTCAGCACATGTACACAAAAACAAGCAAATATACGCACAGCACAGATGTCCTGTGCTGGTCCCTCATTGGTCATGAATTATTTTTAAGTTATCCTGACTGAGCATCCATTTATCTGTCTGTTTTAGCACCCTGCATTATTCCTTCTCTGCAGCCGCAGGCCAGAGGAGAAATCATGCAAGCAAACAGATTACAGGCCAATGTCTTGTCACACACTTCATTCATTTCCACTGTGCCAGGGGGCTGATCCTCTGGCTACAGGGCCATGATGGCTAACACAATTTATGTGTTCACTCGCCTGAACACAGACAACTGATGACCCATACTGGCAGACTTAAAGCTTAATAACATCAATATATCAACTGTCCTTTGGGTGAGGTGCAGCTCAGTCTGCTTCTGGCTACACAGTAAAATCTTGAAAGTTTAAATATTGACCATTATGGTTCCATTTGTGTTGCTGTGCAAATGTATGGCTGTGTCTCAAGTTTCTCTCTTCTTTTTGACACTTTTTAGCTGCGGCCATGCTAACGTAGTGCTAGTAAGCCACTCTGTTGGTTGGTTGGTCTGCCGGTGCTGGTCATAACATTTCAAGCGCTGCCAAAATACTACATATCCCCGTGTCCTAATTGGCTGAGAGGACATGTAACGTTTTAACATGAATTTAAATGCATTAAAAGTCATGGTGGACTTTGTAGCCGTTACCAATAATTTGTGTTCCACATAAAATTAAATTAAATATCATGCTGCACAATCTGTGTAAAGATCATCACAAATTGCACACTTGTTCCTCAATCTGCATCTAAAATTCTACAATAATTTTCTAATCGGGTTTGAGTCCCAGATAAAAAGGGGAAAAAGTGTGGGGACAGTGGAAACAGTAGAAAGATCTGCTCCTCTGAGTGCAGATCTCTGCCAGGCCAGGTTGCCAACCCAGGGCTTTGTCAGTCGTGGGGTTCAGCCATCAGCACACAAGGAAGCTGCGAGGCAAAATAGAATTTGTATGACAGGCTGGTATGACAACTGGTCGCGGTTGTGGCGCCCCCCCTATGGGCAGAAATGAAAGTGCTTTTGATGTGCACTGTAAAGAGGCCTCTCAACATGCGATTCCAATTTGGGAATGATTGGATATTGCGTTCATATGGCGTTGTTTGTAAGAAATAGGCCCCGCCCACAATTTTGTGGATCTAATTACAGGCAAACAATGTGGAGTATCAAACCCCTATTTGACGTCATTGTCACATGACTCATGAGACAATGTGTACCTAGTCTGGGAGGCTTCGGCTCAAAGCCTGGACAGCAGGGGTGCGGCCACTGCGTTCTGATTCAAATCAACAGCCAATGAAGAAAAGGGGGCGGGATCCACATACAGTGGGTGTTGCATGTAAATAGAAGCGACGGGAAGCAATTTTCCCTTGAGAAATTGCGGCCGCCATTGTTGTGTACTGCTGTTTGCCTCTCGTCGGACTTTTTAGACGAGTTGCACAGCTCTCAGACCGGTAAGAGGCGTGTCCACTCAGATTCTGAGCGTAAGTTACATCCCGCCCACAAATACAGGGGCTTTGGCCCAGAAGTTCCTCGCCCCTCCCGTTTGTATGCGAGAGCTGGCGAAAACTTCTGGGAACTCAGATTAATGTGTACCTAAATTGACCAAACTATTCTGCAACAAACTGACATATGTAGCATTTCTGGTGCCCTCTATGGGTGAAAGTCTGTGCGTTATTTAGAGGCCCCTCAATATGTGATTCAAATTTGCACGACCTATGGTTCAAGAGTTATAGGCCAAAACATGAAGTGTGTGTGCAAAGTTTCATGTCGATTGGTCCAGCGCTGCCCGAGATTAGCTGCTCACAGACGGACAGACAGACAGACAGACAGACAGACAGACGGAGAGGGGCAAAAACATAATCCCCAACAGCCATTCCTGCCTAGCAAAGAATGAAGCCTTGTCAGTGGTGATTGTCATAAAAGTGCTCTTGTGCCACTTTATCCCTAATTACTCCAATAAAGGTGCTGAGTGGCGAATGCTAAAAGACTATGACTGCACTCATTATAGTTCTCAGGTGTGAATGTGTACAGTAATTGTAACTTTGTGAAGCAGGGCTGAAAATAAAAAGCATGCCTTTTCTGCAATTTTCATGGTAAATGAGTTGAACTATTCAAAGATTGTTCTCATTAAATGTTTGTCCTCTGTCTTGCAGCTAGTTGCATCACTGTCCTCTTTCCCCTTTCCCCTACCGACATACACTCTCCTCTTCACTCACAGTGCTCTGCCTCCAGACAAGCACCATTGTTAAAGAGCTTATTTTAATAACTGAATAGTGGAGAATGGCAGCAGAACAAGCAGAATATCTGTGTGCGTGTGCGACAGTGCGTGTGTGTCTGAGTGTGTGTGTGTGTGTGTGTTCTTGACATAGGCCACCTTTGGGGACAAATGGTGGACATGAAACCAGTTGATTGGAGTTGGAATGATTGGGTTTGAAATTGGTGTCTCTGATTAGTTGTATAGGTTTGTGGTTGGGGTAGAACATTCAGATCAGCCAACAAAATGACCCGGAGGTGTGGTGGTTATGCGCAGAAGTGTGTTGGAAAATAAATTACATACATCGCCCTTTTTCACAGCAGCCAAATTGACAGAAATACTTATGTTGCATCATCCTGTACAGCTGTTACCAATAATATTAATTGCCTTCGCCAGGCCGAAAGGCCAGGAGGCGAAGACTATGATTTGGCCCCTGTCTGTGTTCATGTATGTGTGTGTGTTAGGGCCCGTGGACTGTCTGTACCTTCTTCTATCATAGCCTTGTGTTTGCGTGTGCCTGTGCCTGTGCTCATCTAATCTCGGACACCGCTGGACCGATCGGCATGACTCTCTGCATGCACACTCCCAGTAGTCCAAGGAAGACACTCAACCCCAAATGTTTCAAATCAGCCTCTATACCACCAGGCACTGCTGATGCGTGGGTCAATCCATAACCCATAACACATTGACCCACGGGTCGGGTGGGCTGGGGTCAGCTTCAGACGCAATTATAATGGGTAAGGGTCGGGGGGGGGGGGGGTCCACCGTTCCATTCATAAAATGAATGGAACGGGTCAGGTCAGGTCGTCAATTATTTCCCCCATCTAATTAGGCACAAATGGCCTTGTATGTCATAAGACAATGACCCTCAAACAGGGTTTTGATAATCCATAGCCTACCATTTGTAATTGCTTTCACAAATTGGCCTTTATAAATTAATTTAGAAAGAGAAAAAAAATAAATACATCATTCACGCAACATCCAATCATACCGAAATTGCAATCACATGTTGAGGGGCCTCTATACAGCACACCTCCAAAACCGCTTTCACTTCTGTCCGTAGGGAGCATCACGAAAAGAAAAAGACATCTGTTTGTGCAACCAACAGTGTTTACTGTTTAACTACCAGTTGAACAATAAACAGTTGCACCATCTGTCGTACAAACTATTTCCCCCCGAAGCTTCCATGTGTCTTCACGGCGAGGAGTGCACTTTTCCAATTTATTAAGCAAAACCTCTGTCTTGAAGCCACTGTGGCCATATATACATATATATGCTAGATTTTCAGGCCACTACTGCCTTCAAATCCAGTCCTATATTGTGCTGATCAGAGCATGTTCACTGAGTTATGGCCATTTGATTGATTGATTGATTGAATACTTTATTTAGAAAGACATGGTAAAAGTACATGGAAGTACAATTCACAATACAAGGTCCTCTAAACTGGATCGCTCATAAAAGCACTTGGCTTATTTAAAATGAGACCCCGGTGCACTCAAATCATGATGACATTTAAGAAGACATACAAATATACACTACTATGCAGAACGTCATACAATCAGCTTACAGGTTACTGGTATGAAAAACAAGAAATATGTACAATAGACAGTTTTAGGAGGAGGGGAGGGGGGGGGGGGTAGGTTAAGACTTTGACAGGGGCCAATTTGGAATTGCAGCCTCCTGAAGGTGATTCTTTAGGGCAGTTTTGAAAGTGAGTAGGGTTTTACACTCCTTTACTCCTTTGGGTAGGGCATTCCACATTTTTGTTGAATAGCATGAGAAAGAGTTAATTCCCTTGTTTGTGCCAAATCTGGGTTGAAATGTTGGACACTGCTGTAACACTGCTGTAGTGCCCCATATGTGTGCAATTTAGTTTTCTTTGTGGTGACTATTGTCATGGCAGATCCTTGAACAGAATGTGTGGTATGTTTGGTGATGATCGGAGCAACAGTGTGCCTGTGCCTTGACGTGGCCCCTGGTGTGACTATTGTCATGCTGGACACCTGAACAGTGTTTGTGTCAAGTTTGGTGCCGATTGGAGCAACACTGTACCTGTGGCCCCCGGGGGCCCTAACTTGGCCACTGGGGGGGCACATGTGGCTCCTGGTATGAGTATAGTCATGACAGACCCCTGACCAGTGTTTGTGCCAAGTTTGGTAGGGATTGGAGCAATAGTGTGTCTGTGGGTATTGCCATGTCCGACACCTGAACAGTGTTCGTGTCAAGGTTGGTGCAGATTGGAGCAATAGTGTGCCTGTGGCATCCAACGTCCAAGGACTTACAATCAAAGCAGTGTAGAAACAACATAGTTGATAGGCACGATAAAGTGAGGAAAAATTGAAGCCTGGCGGTGATGCAGCAAGTGGGCTGGATCGCCATGGCAACATCAAACTGAGGGAAAGCTAAAAAGGGAACAGAAGTGGAGCCACTGTCACGTCTGTGTCTGAGTTGTAGCAGAGTAAGGGAGTAAGAAGAGGGGGAATAGAGGAGAGGAGAACAAGACAACAAATGGCAGTGGTGCTACAGAGCATATAAACACACCCATCAATTTAATAAAACCCTGCCATTACGAAGACAACCTAGCAGACCTATAAGTGTCATCCTTCATCTATCTGTTTGTGCAGGTCTAAACTAATATAGCACCGTCATTGACCTACAATGAATTGTGCTTTCATGTGTGATCTGATGTTGCACAACTATTGTCATGTAGCTAATGACCTGCTGGGGGTGATAGTTTAAACCGATAAGACCAATTGAAATCTGTTGCTTTCCTTTCACATGGTTTGTAATTGCCGCGAGGTGAAAGCTACAGCTCCAACTCACTTAACCCCAGATATCACTGCTGGTTAGCTACAGGGCAACAGAGAGGACAATATTAGAGAGAAAGATGTGATGGGATAAAGAAAATAAATACAGTATGTAACAAAAATTGGCTGGACTGTGTATAGAGGGGTTTCTGTGCAACATCATCACAGGGACACATACAGCTAAGGGGCAGAAAGCAGCACTCTTCATAACTCTTCTATAGCCAAGATCCAAAACAGAGATGACAAGGGCCATTTCTCAATACTAAGAACGCAAACAAGGGCTATCGCCTTTTACGCCCCACAACAAAAATCCATGACACATTTATGCTTTGTCAGTTTTATGTGGGGAAGAATTCTTATCTAGAAGATTACACATATTTTGAGCTTTTATATCTACCCCCAATTATACGTTCCAGTCACCTATAGGGCCAGTGCTCCATGTTATGTCCTTCAGTGTTATTATCAAACTGGAGTTATTCACAATAATCCCTTAACCAATGGGAGAAGAATGAGGTGGGACTTCTTATCATAAATATCTTCCATTTAGTCCAGGCAAACTTGAGTTTCCCATCGAAGTAATTGTAACAGAAATGTTTTCTTCACAGACCATTTCTATGAAGTCACATACTAAACACACTAAAAGTCCTAAGAAATCCTAGTTGCGGAAATAATATGTTTAATTGGCATCAATCCAAAATGTCCACCAATTATTGTCAAGAAGCCAGAGATGCACATGCCAAAACAAAAGCCTTGCACTTCAGTATTGTATTTTATCTAAATTCCTCACCTCAAAAAATTGGACTCACCATAATTTTATATGGATTTTTGACAATAATTGGTGGACATCTTGGATTGGTGGTAATTAACATATTTCCGCAACTAGGATTTCTTAGGACTTTTATGTTGTTCTGTTGACTTAATAGAAATGGTCTGTGAAGAAAAAAAATCTGTTGACAAAAACTTTGATTTTGACAGTTAGACATTGGCACACATTTGCATATACTCACTAAGCCAGGGTAATCATAGGATTCCAAACTTAAAATCTCTTAAATGAAAAAAGATATCAACTTACTTTTTCACTGGTGGATACAGAATTCTTTCCTCTTTCTGACCCAATAATAAAATCATTTAGTCCAAATCGCAACCATAAAGGCTAGTCACAAAAATTATTCTACGAACCCCTCAGCCATGAAGAAGCCTGGAACCAATGGTAAGTAGAGATTTTTTTTTTCTTAAAGTACCCAACAGTTACACCCTGCTGGTGTTGCTTGATAATGATGTGTTATTGAAATATAGCTTGACCTCCATAATTTCTTCATGCACCTACACTTGTAACATATGCTCAGTAATGTAAGCGCTCTGATATCAGTTAATTTACGAACATCATTTCCATTTGTATCTTCTGAAATGCATTCAAATGAATATTAGTTCACCCTGTGTGTACAACCTTGTTTTTTGTTATATGCAGGTACATGTTGGATACTCTTGTCCAGAGTAGTCTACCAGCGAAGGCACAATCACACAGTCATTGCAAAGACTTGACCTGACAGTCATGTCACTCAAACACTCAGAAACCACATTCTTCACAGTTTTCACTCAATCAGTGTGTGTTATGGTTCTGTGAGTACCTGTTTGCTCCGTTTGCTCTTTGGTGCATTGCACACGCTCGCCACACCCCTCTGGACGGTACTATGATTATCCTATGAAGGGAAGCATCCAATTGCAATCGCCATGGACGCCATAGACATAAAGAAAATAGCACCCCTGGCCACCCCCCTCACATGACCCTGCAGACTGACAGTAGATGTGAATTTACTTAGCAAACAGAAGCTCTGAACAGAAGGTGAATATTTAATTTGTGCATAATATGTGATCGTACCCTTAAGAAAGAGAGACTTTGTGGACTTTCAGACTGATTAGCTAATCATAAATTGCAAGTTTCACAAATTATTAATCCATGCATGTCTTATTTTGAAGTCTCTTTGAAAAGACTACCAGCACTCACTTTTATTGTTAGTTGTTTTTATTGAAGTCTTTCGGCCTCACAGGCCTTCCTTAGCGTGTGTGAAGCATACACAATAGTGTCACCTTATAAAGGGGACCTCGGTGTGAGGCCGAAACGTCCGGTAAATGAGTGCTGCTCGGGGCGATAAGACTTCAATTAAAACAAGATCCTAAATAGATGAAAGTGAGTGCTGGTAGTCTTTTCAAAGAAACTGTTTCTGCCTGAACCGTGCACCCTTTTTTGTACTTTGAACTACATGTCTGATGAGTGCTTGCTTCTTTCTTTTTCAAGTTATTTTGAAGTCTGCCTATAAATCTACAGAAAGTCCAAATTAACTTTTTCCAAAATGAGCAAAAGTGAGCAGCAGGCAAAGCAGTTTTGCCCTTTAAATGTGCGCAAACTCAGCAATCTTTGTATACAAGAAACACGTCTATGAAATGCTGGGGGGCTTTTCATTTTACATGATGGATACAGGAAGTGGCAACACTAGGCCACTCGGTCTGGGCAGCAACTGTTTCCTGTATGGAGATACAGGAATACCTTGATTACCTTACCTTGATTAATTTCACATCTACAACAGCTAGTTTAAAAGTTTGTTGGGAACAAACTTTTAAACTAGCTGTTGTAGATGTGAAATTAATCAAGGTTGAGCAACTACATGGCCTATTTCTCACTTCAACTTTAATCAGAAATCTGTTTTTATTAGACTGTAGGTGAAATAGAGATGGTATCCAGACAAGCTGCCATTGTTATTTTGGCACAAGCCTTTTTTTATCCCAAAGCCTTTGGCAGGTTCATTGTTAGGCCTACCGAGGATAGACTACATCACATGCTGTAGCCCGGAGAGATGATTGCTCTGTGAATGGCTAGTTTGTTGTTACGCAACCGAGGATAGACTACGGTACATACCATAGCCTGGAGCGATGATTGCTCTGCGATTGGCTAGTTCATTGTTAGGCTAACCGGCCAGCCGAAGCTGTAACACTCTGTAGCCAGATCCCAACACTAAAATCCTCCGTCCCCTGTCCTCCAGCATCGCAGTGTTATGGTGAAATTGGTGACCTGCAGAAATGTGTGACCATCTTGTGGACTTCACACAATGTCCAAGCGTAAATCAATGCTGTTTGTTTGGGGATGTCAGTGATACAACAACAGTTTGCAGGACTTGAATTCACTGTCGCAGGTGCAGAACTAGAATTTCCAATCATCGATTTGTGATTTGGTGACTGGGCAGTCTACAGTATAGGGTTTATTTACAGCCAAGCTCATCAAATCATTCAGTAATCATTCATACCTGCATACTCACTTCGTATCAGACTTGTACTTGATCATCTTGCTTAAACAATACAAACATCCCCCACTCACAGGGAGATAAGCTAATCTAAATTCACAGCTCAGCGAGTCCTGACAATGATTAATAATGAGACATAATCAATCCTCATTATGAAGGATGGTACAGTATTCACAGCAAGTCTCATTTATTGTTGGGATGCATACTTAATGAACAAAGGAATTCCATAGAGACACGTTTGTCTGTGAAGAACAATTAATCTGTGTTTTAAAGCATACAAAATAGGGTCTTTTAGCTAGTAAACTAAATATTATTGCAGTAAACGAACAAAAGAAATGCAGTAATAGGAATGAGAAGCCAGTCGCTTTCAGAACACGACGGAGAGGTGGAGGCCGCACCATAAATAGACTCAATTGTCTTGTATCTTTTTTACATTGATATTGGATAACAGAGTAACGTAACATTACAGTCAAAATGTTTAATGCACAAGTTATTAATGTGTTCATCAGAAAACATTAAGTACATGGACCACATTCTGATCCTGAGGCACAGGCTACTGTGAGAATGCAAATCCATAATAAAATATGTGCCCTCTTTAAGCCTATCTTTTCCTCTTTTTCTCAGAGCTAAGCTAAAGATAGGTGCATAACATCATTTGCATTTTCATAATAATGCAAAATGTGCCATGCTCTACTCGGTTCTCTCTAAAATTCTTCACATTAACTACACGATCCCTTTGGTGTACAGACAGTGTACGTAGGCCTATGCCATCAGTTGAGCTCTATCTGAGCTCATACAACGGATTATTTGAAATCCCGCTCTGACCTCTGTTACAAAGTAGAACCATCATACAGGCCAAGTGGGAGTACATGAATAGAGTGGAAGATCAGTTCAACTGTGAGGAGTAAGGATGTGAGGAGTATGTGGTGAGGCAACAGACAATAACACATTTCAGAGAGAACCAACTGTGCTGTGTAGAGAGCCCCGCTATGTCCCTCCTCTGTGAGCTGGATACATTTTTTCGCTCGGTTTGAGGTAAACACTCAGCCCCAGCCCAACAGAGGTAGCCCCACTTCAGGAAGCCAACCCACTAAATATCTTAGAGGCTAGTGCAGCAGACTAAACAATATTACAATGTTTTTTTATCTATAATAACACCCACAACTTTAGTATGAGGTATTTGGCAAATTTCTGAACCATTAACAAATATTCTAAATACGTATATCTTTGAGTGATGGTTTGTTTATGTTACTAAAGATCATGAATATTGAGAGTAAGCTTATTCAATTGAAACTATTTAAAAACAACAGACAGCTCATCATTAACACATTCTATTCAAGTAATGAAATCATTGTGTGAAGCAATTAGATTAGTATCATCTGTTTTTGCATATACGATTGTGATTGGACATCATTCGTCACGCCACTCTACGAAAATTAAGTAGGCTGATTCTAATAAAGGCAATGTTAAAGGTTAAAGTAAAAGTGAGCAGAGATAGATCTCAGAGTTTGAATTTGAGGTAGAAGATTCATCTCCACATTCACCTATAAAATAAATTACAAAACAGTAGATCCTAGATTTCCTAAATTCCAGACATAGTAACTCACAATCATGTCATTTTTAGACAACAGCATTTCAAGTGTAGCTTAAATTGTTGAAGAGTAAATTGCATTACTTGTCAACCCTTACATCCCTTACATCCAACCAGACTAAAGTGGTTCGAACTGGCCTTCTAAATCTGCATTCTCAGTAGTGCGGCTAAAAATACAAAAAATGTCCTAACCGCCTATTATCACACCATGTTACATGAAAGAAACAGGAATTTGGTGATATTGGTGTACGGTCCACTGGGTTTTCAGCCAATCAAAAGCCACCCCTCTGACACTATATTCTTCCATTTTAGTAGTATCTCATGGTCATTTTTATCAAAACGTCAATACGTCAATAAATATTCCCACTGCATTTTCCCCCCTTTTTTTAATCAATACAACCAGTTAATTCCTCTAACAACTGCATTAACACCACTGATGTTGACACAGCTTGTTACTGATGCCACTGATGTCGGCCATCTTAAAGGTGGCATTAAAGTTGCGGAAATAAGCTCTCAAGCTGTTTTATCCTTTTGTCAAATATTATTTTAATCAATCAAAACTAAAAGACAAGATTATGATGCATTAACATGCATCACACCCACACGCCTGTTGTTCCGTCCTTGACTTCAGCCACAAGTCCTCACACCCATAAGGCCACACACACTTTGTTTCTTACAATACACACACAGCAGCATCCACCCCCACACACACACACACACACACACACACACACACACACACACACACACACACACACACACACACACACACACACACACACACACACACACACACACACACACACACACACACACACACACACACACACACACACACACACACACCAGGTGCAGGCAAACTAGTGCCTGTAGTGTACATAATTGATGGATGCAGCACTGGGGTGGGGGGTGGTGGTCATGAGAATACCCAGGGATACCTCACATCTACCAACTCCCACACTGACAACCTTTCACAGTTTCACTGTTTGTGTGCGTGCGCGAGTGTGTGTGTGTGTGTGTTCTGTTCCTGCATGTGTTGATGTGGTAGCAAGTGGTGGGCGAGAGCTGCACAGAGAACAAGGCTGGTGACAAAGACAATATTAACCCGGGCTGCATAATGTAAAAGCAATGGCAATGAGAGTCGAACAACAGAGGCCGTGTTCCTTGATGATAGGTTCTTGGTTTTACCACGGTTCTCCGTTTACTACTCACTATGGGATATCAGCGCCCTCAGGCGATGAGACAGAGCAACACACACGCTCCCGGTGCCAATACTGATTGGCTAAGGGTATGTCACGAGTCCGGAAGACCGGGAGTATAAAGCTCCCTCGTGACGTAGGCTCTTTCTCTTTTCTCCACTCTGCAAGCGAATGCGCAGAAATTCACACACAAGAAGCAAGAAATTTTTCAACTTAAACCCAACGAGGGAATACGGAGTATCTCCCCACGGGAAAATCCTTGCAAATCAGTTTCTCCCGGAACTTATTATTAAGTATTATTATTACCTATCCTCTCAGTTTTCCCTTTTCCTGGTCCTTGAAAATCGCCGGTAGCTTTTTTCATTCATTCAGCAGCTAGGCTACTGGTAGCAGCTAGCTAGGTGCTACTAGCCAAAGTTAGGCCGCTGTTTTTCCAGACCAGGAATGGAACCACCGAGGACCTGCGGACGACCGAGCTGCGACCTCCTCGTCGCCGCAGACGACCCCCACCGCGTCTGTATCTACTGCCTGGGGGTCGACCATGCGCTCACCGCTAAGGAGCGCCAGGGCGAGAGGGACGAGTGCCCAGGGTGCTCGTCCTTCACAAGCCAGCAGCTCGACGCCCGGCTGGACAGGGTAGAGACCCTGGTCCGCTGGGTCAGGAACGACTCAGCCGGAGCTTCCGCCGCCACCGGCACAGGGACCCCAGGAGTGCCGCCCGAGAAGACACTCATGGGACCCCCACCGGTGCCGACGCCGAAGATGAAGTGGCTAGCGGCGACGACGCTGACGCCGCCTTCCGCCGCTGCACACATATCTGGCACAGATTCGGTCGCCCACAGGTCGATTTGTTTGCCTCCGAAGAGAACGCGAAGTGTTATCGGTTCTTCTCAGTGAAGAGGGGGGACCGTTCCATGGGCATGGACGCCTTGGCACACAGTTGGCCGAGCGAACTGCTTTATGCCTTCCCGCCAATGGAGTTGATCCTCCCCACCTTGGAGAGGGTCAGGCTCCAGGGGTTGTCGGTGTTGCTGGTGGCTCCAGCATGGGGCACGTGGAGGTCGGAGATAGCTCCGCTCCTTTACGATGCGCCTCTGGCCCTCCCTCCCAGGGCAGACCTGGTGAGGCAGGGAGGGAACGAGCTGTTCCACGAGCGCCCTCAGGACCTAGACCTATGGGTTTGGCCCGTGAGAGGGCGAATTTCACTTCATGTGGCCTCCCCCCTGACGTGGTGGCTACCATCCAGGGTGCGAGGGCCATGTCCACAAGGGAAGCTTACGAGGTCAGATGGAATATGTTCGCATCTTGGTGTCTGGAGCAGTCACCAGTGGTGGTGGCTGTCCAGGCCCCGGTGGGCAGCATTCTTACTTTTCTACAGGGAAGGCTAAATCAGGGTTTATCCTTCTCGACGGTGAAAGTGTATTTGGCGGCCATTTCGGCTTGCCACCTAGGTTTCGACGATGGCAAGACGGTGGGTCAGCATAACTTCGTGCGCCGATTTATGAACGGCGCCAGAAGAGCTAGACCGGTCAACAGGCCACTGTTCCCAGTCTGGGATTTGACGGTGGTGCTGGATGCACTGTGCCGTCACCCGTTCGAGCCTTTTGAGTCTATGGATCTGAAGGTCATTAGTCTAAAAACGGTCCTTTTGGTGGCCCTGTCCACGGCTAAACGGGTCAGTGACTTGCATGCGCTCTCGGTGAGCCCGGAGTGCATGAATTTTCTGAACAACGACAGGAGGGTTTTGCTTAAACCAAACCTGGCGTTCGTTACAAAGACCGGGGTGGTGGCCCCAGATCCGGTTGAATTGGTGGCGTTTCATCCGCCTCCCTTCGCTTCGGCGGAGGACAGGCGGTTACATTGCCTCTGCTCGGTGAGAGCTTTGAAGCTCTATTGCCAGAGGACGGCGGCCAGTCGCTCATCGACACAACTCTTTGTCTCTTTTGGCGTGGGGGTTCAGAGGAAGGCGGTCACCAAAGCGACGCTTTCTAGATGGATCCGTGATGCCATTAAGCTGGCTTATGTGAGCAGTGGTGTCCCAGTCCCGGGGGGTCTGAGGGCCCACTCTACTAGAGGCATGGCTACCTCCTGGGCTCTCTACAAGGGAGCTTCGATCCAGGAGATTTGTGCGGCTGCAAATTGGTCGTCACCATCGACTTTTGCGGCCTTTTACAGTCTGGACGTGGCGGCGTCATCAATGGCGCACGCTGTCCTGGGTGTGGCTGCTGCCTCCAGGTCAGTGGAGGATAGGGAGTAGGCTTGGGGCCTTTTCTCCATATCTTTCGACTTCCTCTTTAGGTTTCCTTGGGACCAGCAGGGCTGTGTCTTGGGGATAGGGCCCTGCTCCTCATTATTATGAGGCGGACTGTGTCTGCCTGTTAGAGAATAAGGCAGACTCTAGAGTCTGTCAGGGCCTACTCTTATTATCTATCCCGCACCCCAGCCCGGTGGGCGCCCAGGGGCCGTAAGGTCGTCGACCTATGGCCTGGGGGTCTTAGGTCACGTCCAGGGGGGACGTGACCTAGGGGCTGAGGGGCGTGCGGGGTTGTCAGGGTTGTGTGGCTCATTACCTCAAGGGGGGTTTATGAATCCCATAGTGAGTAGTAAACGGAGAACCGTGGTAAAACTAGAGGTTACGAATGTAACCCCGGTTTTAGTAGGTTCGGAGTTTACTACTCACCAGACACCCCTTTCTGTGCGCATTTGGCATGCAGAGAGGAGAATGTTAAGAGGAAGAGCCTACGTCACGAGGGAGCTTTATACTCCCGGGTCTTCCGGACTCGTGACATACCCTTAGCCAATCAGTATTGGCACCGGGAGCGTGTGTGTTGCTCTGTCTCATCGCCTGAGGGCGCTGATATCCCATAGTGAGTAGTAAACTCCGAACCTACTAAAACCGGGGTTACATTCGTAACCTCTAGTTCACCTATGATCCTAGATTACTATTTCTATGCATTTGAAGTATTACCTCGTATTTACTTGTTTACTGTGAATCGCACTGGATTAAGAGCGTCTGCTAAATGCCTAAATTGTAAATTGTAGCAAGAGCGAGAAAGAGAGAGAGGGAGAAAAGTTTCAAACCAGTAACTTGTGAGATATCCAGTGTTTTGTGTCTGGTATGACCAGTGTTGGGACTAACACGTTACAAGTAACGCATTACTGTAACGCCGTTATTTTTTTCAGTAACTAGTACTCTAACGCATTCTTTTTTTAATTCAGTAACTCAGTTACCGTTACTACATGGTGCGTTACTCCGTTATTTTTTATATAGTATTTATATATACAGCGAGGCGAACAGTGACTGAGAATTGTACTTAAGTACAGTACTTGAGTAAATGTACTTATTTACTTTACACCAGTCTGTGTCACATGCGGAGACGCGCTGTGTGTGTTTCTGGGACTAGGAATACCACGATAACACAATGGTGACTATGAACCACGTACACAAACCCGTTGGAGGCTGCTTTTCCCAAGCTGAAATCTGCACTTAAACTGCAAGGCTTCATGGCTGTGTTGTTGAACACACACAGCTTAACGGTGTCAATAATAGGCTACTAATCACCGTAATCGTAACAAAATTCAGAATCACAGCTCTGCCTGTTTCGGATTCCGCACGTTAAAGTATATTAATTCATTTGTTCGTCTATTTATTAACTGCTACTGCAGTCCCTGCGGTACATGAAAACTCCTGTTACAGTCAAGGATCACCTTCAACCTGGTGTTTGCACTTTCTCCATTTACGGTCCGTACATCTATATAAACGTTCAGATTTCAAATATAAAGTGCTTACCCCATGGCCACAGATGTTAAAATTATGCACGGGACTCTCAAAAGTACCTGTATATTCTGTATTGTTCAATGAAAAGCATTTTAATCCGATCAGTGGCCATTTTCTCATAATGTATTGGAGTGCAATACACCTACGAACCGATAGGGTCACTCAGTTGAAAGCATATGGAGAAAATGGCCACCGATCAGATTAAAATGCTTTTTATTGAACAATACGGATGATACAGGTACTTCTGAGAGCCCGTATACATGTAACATCCGTGGCCATGGGATAAGCACTTTATATTTGAAATATGAACGTTTATGTACAGTAGATGTATGGGCCATAAATGGAGAAAGCGCAAACACCAGGTTGAAGTTCATCCATGACGGTCGTGACAGTCGACCGTCGTGTATCCATGGCTATTACTCCCTCTAACATTTCCCTTGTTTTTAGTTTATTAAAATAATGTCATGCACATGTCCAGTTCATAGCCTACTGGCCTTGTTGACTAGATTTAGAAGAGATTTTGAAGCTCTTGCTCCTGAAATGATCGATTATTTTTAAGGGGAAAAGCCATCATTTAACATGCAAGTCAATGGGTGAGAAGCAGAGATTGCCAGGCGCAAATGGTAGTGTAGGTAATTAATGTATTTGTGCAAGAAGATGACCCTGCTACTGTATATAAAATGTGTATATTACTCGTTCATCATGTTCAAATAGCTCAATCCAAAATATAATGCTGTAGGCCTAAGTGTTAGGCTGTATTTACGCACCTGCTTGTAATTAATGCTTAAACATAATTATGACCGGTATTTTTTATCAGATGTCTGATAAATTTGAATCATTCCGGACATTGGGACCAGCAGATTACAATCCTATAGCGAGACCCCTGGTATAGACCACATTGCTTAGCAGAGTTCAGTGATGCAAATGCATGTCGAAGTTGATCAACAGATTGTATTATTCTCCAATGCAATAACAGTACTGAAATGAAGGCTATAAGGGCAATAATGGGAGCCCTTTTTTTTTTTAAAGTAACTAAAAAGTTACTTTTCACAGTAACGCATTACCTTTTGGTGTAAGTAACTAGTAAAGTAACTGAGTTACTTTTAAATGAAGTAACTAGTAATGGTAACTTGTTACTGGTTTTCAGTAACTAGCACAACACTGGGTATGACACACCAATAACATTGTTACCCATGATTTATACTTGGTTGCGTGCTAAGACTATTTCTGGTGTGCGACACCATGTATAAATCCGGATTCACCCCTTGATAGAGAGACGGTCGAAAAGTTTGGGATGGAGACTGTGAAGAATTAATTTAAGGGGACGCATTTAATCAGCCTTTACAAGTAACCTTGTAAAGCTCTAGTAAAAGCCTCAGGACTACAAAAAATGATATTGAAATGCCAATGAGCTGTGCAACACCTCAGCACCACTTTCCAATGACAAGCGTTTGTTTGTTGAAGATGTGGTTAACCTTAACTTCAGGCTACCACCGACCTTTACACACATTGCTTTTCCTCCCCCTAACAGAGCACTGCGTGTATTCACAGAAGCAGCCTGATAACTTTAGCTATAATGTATGCACATGGCATTTCCCATGCAAGAATGTCAAAACCTTAAATACTCAGACAGCCAGGTAGGGTGTACATGAAGGATGTCAGGGTCGAGTGTGAGAGTGTGTGTGTGTGTGTGTGTGTGTGTGTGTGTGTGTGTGTGTGTGTGTGTGTGTGTGTGTGTGTGTGTGTGTGTGTGTGTGTGTGTGTGTGTGTGTGTGTGTGTGTGTCCGAGCCCTGCCTTGCTCTCTAAGCACTTCAGCATGGGGTTGCAACCACTTTCAGACACGTTCCTTGGATTGGCTGGGCTTATAAAATGTTAAAGGAGAGATCCGGACATTTTAAGTGTTATCTTTGATGTGTCGTTAGTCACTCACCGACGTAGAAAGTGGCGTTGAGTTTTTCCAGCGATTCCCCTGTCGTCATTTTTTCGACCCCCTCCGTTGGCATAATGGGAGCCCGTGTATGAGTGAAATTCATCTATTATAACCGATGCAAAGTTATTTTTTTCTCTACTACTGCTCATTGTAGAGTCTCATGATACTCAAACATGCACTGAAAGTCCCTGACAAGCTAACGCTAATGCCGAACGAGCTAACGCTGGTTGCTTGTTTCTCTCCCTGGCAACACCGAGTTGCCAGGTTCTGGAAGAGAAAGCGGTCTTCACTGCTCGTCTCACACAGATCCCCTGTGTGTTTAGAACCAAATGAACGCGCACTTTTAACGGATTTAGCGAGGTCTGTGGCGACATGAAAAAAACAACAATAAAACGCTGGCACTGGTGAGTACATTATGATATTAAACTCTGGCATGGAATGTGTTAACCTCAACTTTCAAGAAAATCGGCCCATCCATTTTCGTACATTTCTTGCACCTGATGGTGTGAAACGGTGCATTTGACATATTTTATTTTTTCGTAAAGTCAGTTTTTCACAGAGAAATACACACAAGACATACACAGAGATAGGCCATTTGTTTTGCCACACTACATATTGATCTCTCCTCACGTCAGAACAATGGGATTTAGGTTGAAAAATCTGCAACGTTTTCCTTTAAGCTCTTTCTATTTGTCCATTTGTGCAACACTGCCATTAAGGTTATGGTAGCACTACTTTCTGTTGAAAAGCTGTTCTTTTTGGCTAGTGAAACGTTGCACGACACTTTGCTGCCGAAAATAAATAAATCAGACTTTAATGCTACTGGACATGTACTATCCAGAGACCGGTGCGCAGCAGAGAGGCTGATGGATGTAGTCATAGCGACAGGAGGAGGAAGCTGAAGCCAGATTTCTACAGTACCACAGATAGCTTCTGGCAGTCAATCGATCAGTTCACTCAAGGTTAAGGGCAGTCGGTGTCCACACACACACACACACACACACACACACACACACACACACACACACACACACACACACACACACACACACACACACACACACACACACACACACACACACACACACACACACACACACACACACACACACACACACACACACACACACACACACACACACAGCTGCGTAGAGTAAGTAATCCATTTCAACTTGTGGAGGAGAGGAACATCAAACCTGACGTTTGATGCGCTGGCACGCCCTCCCATTAGTCAATTTTAATATAAGGATAGGATGAGAAGACTCAGATTTATGGCTTCTTCACTGTGAATTAAATAGTTGTCTTTCTAGATTAGCTTTTCAGGGGCTATTGTGTTGTTAAATCAATGAACAGGAATAACAAACTGATAACATATTGTTTTACAATATACAAATTATCCCTCGTCATTTTCAACTGCCCCCGCAATCATTTCATCCTGGCGCTGGGCCTGTTGCCGCTACTCATGACCTCTAGGCCACATGGCTGGCTCCTTATAGTACTTGTGCTTACTTATTCCGCCTTCTTCTGCTCTGAGTCTATCCCTTACACTGTCCATGATGTTGACTGGTACATTTCAGAGCAAGGTCAAATATTGATTCATATATTGTGAAGCCCACACTGAGGATGAGACTGCATTTGAAGCCCATAGATATCACCATTATTACTATTATTATTATTAAATTATTATTAAATCCTAACAATTATAGAGGACATGAATTATGACCTTTATCTGCTTGACCCAGTACACTCGTGGTGAATCACATAAGCATAATTGATACCCGCGATACGATGACCATCAACTACTTAGAACTACTAATAGAACATGCATCTCATATCATTCATGTTCTATTCCTAACCATTCTGTTCTTGCCCTTGTCCATATCTTCTGGTCACATCATGTGTCCACTGTCCAATACTGTGTATATAGATTTCCCTACGTGTGTATTAAACTTCAGAGCTTGCCGTGTGATACTGCCTGGTGTCATCTTGTTCTCCGCGCACGCGACTCAGCTGAAACATCACTCACCACCCATAGTTAGAGGGAGACTCTTAAGTGACCATATGGTTGGTCAACCAAAATCACAACAATAGATATCACCAAGGCAATTGGGAAGCTTTACAAGAGAAGTACTGGTCAAGGACACAGTAGGTGCTCATTTAGTCACTGACAAACAAAACAGCTCACTCGTTCTCTCTGTCTCTGACACTCCTTTGAAATAAATGGACACATTTGACGCGTTGTTCATATTGATATTGAATAGACCAAGAAGGTGTTAGCCGACTTGAATCCTACAATGGCAATTTTTACCTGATGAGAAGAGTCCATGTAATGTTTATGTTGTTTCAGCTAAGCTATTTGTGCTAAGTAATGACACGACGACGACGTTCATTCGCACATTGCACATGTCAATCTGGATGAGAGTGCTATGGAAAATGATATCCAAAGCGGATCTCCGCTCATAAAAGGCTGTTAGCCCCTTTCGGGACCCTGTTTACCTTTTTTGTATTTGGGAAGGCGGTATCCAGGGTCCCTTGATGCTCAAACCACTCTCTCTCGTACTCGCGGCTACCACTGTCTGGTCTCGGGCAAATATCTCGTCGCTTAGAAGTTGCAGAAATTTCTCAAAGGTACCCAGAGCTGCAGTAGTAGCGCGCCAGAAAGCTGCATTAATCTGCACGGATCGGAGATGCCGTTTAACATTTTTTATAATTTAGTAAAACTTAAGCTCCTCTCTCACACTCTGCTCCACTTCCCATGTCCCGCCTCCCCGCGTTGTGACTGACAAGCTGCGCGTCCTACGTTACTGCCTCTGATTGGCGAGCTCCAAACTCAGAATCTCCGGTGTTTACACAGAAATGCTAATAAACAGCTCGCATTTTGAGGAAAGTGGAAAACAGGCGTCGTCGTTGTCTGCATATGCTAATGGTCAATGGCCGTGAGCAAGTTCAGATCAGTTCAGCCAATTTATTTTTCTTTTAAATGTGGCTTGTCTGCCCACCGAACATGTTTTCCGTTGTGTGACAACATATAAACTAAGCTCTTGTCTCTTTTGGTTACTTTCATTTCACCTCTACCTCTTTCTTCTTTCTACAGCTTTTTCTATTTCCCCTTTTCTGCCCAACCATCACTACCACCTAGCTCTCTTCTACTCCTTGCCAGAGTGCGTGATTGTTTGTCTTTTCCAAGTGGGTTGATTGGAATCCTAACTAAGTGACTAGATTGTGTTGTGTCTCTTGTCTCTCTGTCTGTCTTACCACATCACCATCACTCCAGCCTCATTGGCCAGTGGGGGTCTCTGACCTCAGAAACTGTCAATCAAAGCATCCAGGAGATTAGAATTCCCCCGCACCACCACATTTAATTCCTTGGTATGGGTTTAAATGAGTCTGTACTGTGTCAATGTGAATATATCTCTTTAGACACATTAGCATGGAAAACAAATAACTTTTATCCACTTTAATCTACCTGTGAAAAGAGCATAGCGGCATTTAACAGTGATGCCATACAACCAGAGTGATCTTGGGAATAAGAATGCGATATGAAAGACAGGACATTCATTTACATAATCATTCATTGTTCTGTTGCATAATTCAGCAATGGTATTCCTTGGACAGGAACCAAACAGACCATCAGTGCTCAGTGGAGCAAGAGAGTGAACCCAATTACCAGGGAAAGCCTTTCTGTTTTGCACTTGCAGACACCCACAAACACAGTAACAAACAAATGATAATGCCCAAGGGTACACACCCTGTCTCATATAAACCCCTTCGCAAATTACATGCACAAATGGGTATTCATGCATGCACAAGCATTGTAGCCAGGCAATTAAATAAACTTAAATACATGCACCTATAGCATCTAGTGTAATTTCCCATAGATATTATAGAGCATACACCTACTGTATAAGATGGATCAACAGTATTCTTGCGAGAGATATGTCAAAACCATTATCAGCATCCTTGTTTACACCACTGGCAAACAATAAACAACAATCAACCAGACGGGCAGACGGACGGTCGGACAGACTCACATGAGTGAAAACATAACATAACTCGAAAAAGTGCTCCTCGGAGCACAGCTAGGGCTGTCACGACTACACATTTAAGTTGACATATCAATTGTCACACAAATAATTGCGATTAACGATTTAGTTGTGTTTTTGGCATTGAATATTGGAACATATGAATATAAATGTAATTTCTGTTTGCCTTTTAGAAATAACTGACATTATTTTATGATTTTATACTTAATTTTTTTTTACAATCGCGGAAATAGTTGAGTGTAAGCTTGTAGATCTGTTATTTCTGCTATTTTTGGAAAATGTATGAACATTTTTCAACATGGAAACGATTAGACGATTATGCAAAATAATTGTGACAGGCCTAAGCAAAGGTCTCCGCCAGGTCAGGTAGGATAACATCGGGCAGCAATGTTCGGAAATCAGCAAAATCTGTAGGAGTGATATAATTTCTTTTGTTGTAAAACTCTGCCTTCTGGTGGTACCAGCTACCTTTTTATTGTTTTTTTATATTTTGGAAGATGCTCCCCCTTTCTGATCACCTTACAAAACAAGATACACTGTCACTAACTGCATTATACTTTATTTACTGGAGTTCTGCGGAGTCCCATCCTGTTTTTGCTCTTCACAAAATATCTTAGCGGAAAATAGACAATCTACAAGCTCACAGCACATAGTGCTATTTTTGTCAGTTCGCTACCAAAATAGGGTTGCTAGGGTCCAAGTAGTTAATACAGATGTGTGGCTCAAACTTCAATTAGCCAACACCAGATATACCTCATATTCAAAAGCCATAGAACTCTGTAGTCCAAAAAAGTTGTACTGTTGCTTTCATCAGCATAATACTCGAAATGAGAGCAAATTCAAATCAGTGATGAACCCCTAAGTATTAAAATCCTCAGTGTTAATGCATCCATTTGTAATTCTAAGAATGCACAAATGTAACCAAATGGACCCGTAAGGGTACACTTCCCAGAGTCAAATTAACAGGAGGATTTTACTGTGTACTAAGGTTAAACAAGCAGAAGTACAGCATATCTACAGTCATTACACTTGAGTGGGTTGATATTCCTAGTTCCCCGGGTAACAGACCTATATGTTTGGTTTCCATGGTGACTCATCTTGACAGTTGACAAAAGAGTAATAGAAGCTCACACATCAACCTTTCTTACTATCCACTACTTCCCAGCATCCTCTGCATTTCTCTGCCCCCACATACATTTTTCATTTTCGTGCAGAGCAGATGTGCTGAGAGGAGAGGCCGGCGTCCCCATTCTGTCAACCTCCACATTTCATTTGAGCCTCAGGTCCTCATGACCCCTGTGTATGAGTCATGTTTTGTGGCATTCCTAATACAGCACCAGGGTACCCAAGAAAAGAAAAGAAGAGAAAAGGGTCACCAATTTTCTAGGATGTTTCAAAAGTCAACTTTGTTTACAATTGAAGCTGTATGTCAAAGCCAGCATGGAGATCATACTTTAGTTTTTTTTGCAATAAATGCCACATTATTAACACAACATCCAATCTACCCCAAATTGGAATGGCATGTTGAGGGGCACTCTATAGAGCACACCTCCAAAAGTGATTTCACTATGGCACATAAGGGGCACCACATATGAGAAAAGTTGATCAATGTGTCATAAAAACGTTATATCCCCCTGCAGCTTCCTTGGGTCCTGAGGGCCACAACCTAGGACTTACACAGCCCTGGGTAGGCCACCCAGCCTGGCGGAGATATGCGCTCTGTGGAGCACCCCTTTAAAGTTTCTGTAAAGCATAAAAATATCCCCCAATTATTTTACTTTTAAGGTTTATAAGAGCTTGCTGTGCATTCAGCCAGCATCACTGCTCAGACAATTCTGTCACACATGCACGCGCGCGCGCACACACACACACACACACACACACACACACACACACACACACACACACACACACACACACACACACACACACACACACACACACACACACACACACACACACACACACACACACACACACACACACACACACACACACACACACACACACACACACACACACACACACACACACACACACACACACACACACACACACACACACACACACACACAAGGTGTATGTCTGTGGTAGAGACGGTGCAAGATGCAGTCACAAAACTTTACAGGTAGTCGAGATGAGAAAAGGGTTTCCAACTATCAAAAACTATTTCCAGTAAAGGTTCACCATACTCCACTGTCATTTCACCATACACACTGATTTAGCATTATGGCTGGTGTCATAGCATGGCAAGAAGGTCTATAGTTGTAGTTATTTGTGTTACTGTCATTTTTATATATTGTGCACCTTAATTGTTGGGTCTTGTGTAATCTTGGTTACTGTCAGTGTTAGTATTGTTATTGTGTAGTTGTCTGATGATTGTCACAATTTATAAAAAATAAAATACCTTTAATAAAAAATAAATTAAGTTTCACAATAACAATGTAATTGGCAGAAGATTACGCTACAGATTTTGGTGATCCCTTGGCCTTTCCTCTAGTACCACTCTTCAGCCAACATTTTCAGTTGGGTGTAAAGAGTAGCATGGGGCTGTTAGTGGCACTGGCGCCTCTACTCTATGCGCCCTATTTTTGAAAAACAGGCAATAGGCTCTATGCACAGCAGCCTTATTGGAAAGAAATTGGGCCTCTTCTTTACTTCCTTCACAGGTCTTATCAATTATACTAATTAAAGCTCTGTTTCATTTAGTGAAACACAGTGGTTCTCAAACTATTTAATTTCAATGACCCCCATAACTCTGAGTGTACAAATGGAACCAAATGAACCCGTAAGTTGGTTCCATTTGTACACTCTGAGTTACACGCCTCTTATTTGGAACCCCCTCAAGGAACCATGAGGGTACCTGTACCATACTTTGTTTCCAGTGAGCCAAATTGCACAATATCAGCACCCTGACTCTGTTTGACCAGAATGGAGCAGAGCCTTCATTACTACCTGCAGAAAAGTGCCAAGGTGGATTGGATTTTAGGCTGAATATATTATCATCAGTGAAGTGTTGCAGGGGGATTCTATCATCATGACCAATCAAATAAATGCTTTTCATTACCTTTATATAGTTGGAGTAATGTATGTTCAGGATCTAAGCCCATACCTGATAACAATATCTCATGTGATAACATTTCCTCCCCTGCTAACCTAATCTCACCTAATAACTCCTCTCCCACTCATTCGAGGCTGACACCAATCTATCTGATATCTCTTACCCATCACCTGACAGCATTCTATCTGCTCATCACTTCTCACCACTTCATTCATTCATCATCCATTTACCTCATCCCTTCACTCTCTCCATTTCACTGTATTCAAGTCATCACCACATAAGCTTTTCATTTTAAATAAATAAACAACTAGAATCAATGTTATTGTTTGAAGGTGTGGTCTTTACAAGTGAAGTATTGCAATGTGCTCAGTGCAACTGTGTACTGGTAAGTGTCATGGAAGAAAAGCCTCTGAAACATAATTTCTCCCAAGAGCAAACAGATGTCTTTGCGCAGGAGGCGCAGAATTGTCAACAACAAATCTACGGCACCTCTAACAGACAGCCAAGAGTAAGATGTTGCGAGAAAATAAAAATTTTACACTCACATTACATTACAGTCATTTAGCAGACGCTTTTATCCAAAGCGACTTACAGTAAGTGCATTCAACATACAGAAGGTAGGCAAGGAAACCACTAATCACCAGAAGTATTAAGTGCATTCTCTTCTAAAACAAGCCGCCAAGAGTATACCTAGCGCTAAGGTAAAAGTGCAATATATCAGCTACCTACTTTCTTAAACAGATGAGACAAATAGGAAAATCAAATGAGCAAGAGCTAAAACAAATAAGTGTATCGAATAAACAAGATCCAATAAGACAAGAGCTCGTACAACTAATTGACATAATTCACCACTTCAGACTCCACCTCAGCCCTTATCCAATCCAATCCACTTTATTGATATAGCACATTTTACAACTCAAGGTTACCAAAGTGCTGCACAGAAAATCTAAAAAAGGTAAATACACTACATACACTACATACAAAAAAATACGCACAGTAAAATAAGAAACAAAAAGAGACTAAAGGCAAGATCAACGGTGGGGCCCAGTTTGATATGGGAGGGGAGCTCATTCCATAATTTGGGGGCTACTACTGAAAAGACTCGGTCACCTCTGGTCTTTAAACATGTCATTGGAATGATAAGTTTCAACTGATCCGCAGACCGCAATGACCTTGGGGGAGTATAGACTTCTAGAAGTTCAGAGAAATACTGAGATGCCAGACCATTCAGTGATTTAAAAACAAACAATAAAATCTTAAGATCAATTCTGAAACGAACGGGGAGCACTTAACTCTCCCCGTACCCCTTCCTGTCACCTTCTGTTTGATTGATGCTAGCGACTGACCTAGATATGACAATTTTTGTTTAAGCTTGTTTTTCTTGACCACCATGTTAAAAAATATATATTTACATAGCAACATGCTACAGTATGTTCATTATTTACCTGGTATCCTATAGTCTCATATTATTTTGACAGTATATTGTTTAGATGATGCTATAGATTCCTGGCTTACCTGCAATCCTAGTTTACTGAGGCACTACTGTCTCTGCATTTTATGTATGTGATTACCTTGCTTATTGTAAGTGGCTCTGGATAAGAGCGTCTGCTAAATGCCTAAATTGTAAATGCAGTGATAATGTCTGGCACATGGTCCAATGAGGATGGCGGGTAGTGCAAATTGTGATCCTTGTTGACACCAAAATTGCATTGCGATTCTTATTTGCAATGGACACAGCCCCTACTGTGCCTCTCCTCCTACACACGGCAAGTCTTGCCAATACCAAACACATGCAGGCAGGGAAGAACACACCACATTGTCCGTCCACTGCACACCCTCACCCGCAAAAATAGGTCCCTCAGTCTTGTTTGTTTGTTTGTTTGTTTGTTAAAGGAACCTTCAAAGGACGTAAGAGTCCAGAGAGGATCCTTCCATTATAGATTCCTCTTTCCTTCTCTATACTAAACAGAATGGAGAATGAAGAGAGCCCGGTGAGTTGAAGAGGGAGTGGGTTGTAAAGGAAGTGGTGTGCTAACAATGGAACAGAGAATGGTGAAGATGAATATAGGAGAGAGTAGGTACAGTATATTCTCTGAAGTTCATCTCAATCACATTCACTTTCTGAGGATGTGAAGTGCAGTGTGCACAAAAGCTGCTGGTTTATTCACTAAATAACTTAATAATAAATAAAAGATAAAAAATACATAAACACAGCAACAGCCAGGGTTCAACAGTCTTCACACACAGAAACATGCGCATACATGCACGCACGCACACACATACATGCTCGTCGTCATCATTATCCAGGTCTCTGTGAAGCAAACACTCATTACACATACTTAAGGGAGATATGGGGATCCGCACACACACACACACACACACACACACACACACACACACACACACACACACACACACACACACACACACACACACACACACACACACACACACACACACACACACACACACACACACACACACACACACACACACACACACACACACACACACACACAGTTTGTTTGGTGGGGGGGGGGGGGGTGTAACATCAACACAAAGCCATCCAACTGAATAAAATGGTGAGGAAGGCTAGCTCCGTAGTAGTTGGAGTTGAACTGGACAGCCTAGAGGTGGTTCCAGAGGGAAGGATGAGGAGGAAGCTAGACACTATCCTGATGAACTCCTCTTCTCCCCTCTATGACGTGCAAGTAGGGATGAGGCTAATACCCCACGGCACACCACAAAGCAACTTGGTCAGTCCTTTGTGTCAGTAGCCATCAGGCTCCACAACCCAAGCTTGACCCGGATACAACATGTTCCTTTCTTTGGATTACTGACTCTGGGATCCTTGCAGGCTACTGGGATGTACAGAATAGTACAGAACCATGACAGATGCCTTTTGAGGATACTGACTGAGACAGCAAATAAGCACAAACACAACACACAAATTATAAACACAGGGTTAAACAATACTAATGAATTAATCAATCAACCAGAATATCAAATGACATTTTTGTAATCATATCATTTTTTATTTTATTTTATTTTTTTGTATTATGTCAAATGTATGTATATGTGCTATTTATAAAATGAAAAGTTATTCTTGACTACTGGGTAAACACGTTGTTTTGTTTGTTAATTATCTTGATTCAGAGTTATGGGAAAGCAAAACTAGTCTTGAGAAGCTCTTCTAAAATGTACCACGCCTAGTATAAATATTGCAAATGAACAACATCACGACTGGGAATATAATGAGGATATAACTCTCTATACAATGGTCTCTAATCCTTTCTCAAATTGGCCTCAAGAAACAAAGCACGGACAAGCTCCTTGTGGAAGGCTAATTTAATCATGAGTCAGCAGAGCTGTGTCAGAGTGAGAATAAAAGAGCTATCAAAGACTACCACGCAATAAAAAGTAAAGCTCGCAGCTCAGCAGAAAGACAGCCAAAAAACTAGGGACACTGCCTTGAATAACTACATGTACATGTGCATGTGTGTGTGTGTTCCATCAGCTCTCTTATTGGAACCCACCCATACACACGTAATGTGCCTGCATGTGTGCTTTTACGCATGGGCGTGTTATCACTGTTTGTCTGTATCCTCCTCATCACATCCATGTAAAGCAGCATAAAAAAATATAAAAGATGTCGAGCTGAGAGCCCATAATTCAATTGAGCCCACCTCACTTTGCCCCTCTGTCACCCACACACACGCACACCCACTCCAAACATGGCAAATTGAGAGCTCTCATGGCTAATCGGACTTTGATAGCGGAGTAACTGTGCGGATCGAACCATTGCCTGGGAACAAATCTTCTCTGTGTTCGTGTTCGCTCTCCGCCCTTCTTCTTTTCTGCTTTCATCATTATAGATGGCCTATATACAAGTGTCTCTGCTGTCACACGGCTAAATGGAGGTGCCAGAGTGGGAAGGGTGGCAGGGATCTGGGTTGAAGGAGGCAAGCCAGAGGAATAGCAATAAGCCAAGGGTATTACAGCCAGGGAAGGACAAGAAGTTAGGGACACGGACAGCCGTGGGGACAGACTGCCAAAAGAATGGATGATGAACAGACAGACATGTAAACAGTTAACAGACCAACAAACAGAGAGGCAGATGGTCAGACAGAGAGGCAAGCAGAAACATTTATGAGACAGGCAATAGACACAGACAACAGACAAAGACAACAGAAAAAAACAACAGACGGAAAGAACCAATGGTAGGCAGAAAGGAGTTGTGGATGAAAGGGTGATGGTGGGTGGAGAACAGAAACTGTGCCAGAGGAGACGGAGGGAGTGAGAGGAACAGCCAGGAAATGAGATAAAGACATGAGAATGGCATGTCGCTTAGGTTAATTCAATTTAACATGCTAAATATAATCAATCCCTGGAAAAATACCATTCTCTTATATAAAGCCTTGTTTCTTCTTTGTATAGGGTATGTTGTGGCTCCGCCTGATGTCCTATAATGGTATCCTTTTATTTTGCTTGTTCATAAAGTATATGCTTTGTAAGTTAATGTGTGATTTTAACCCATGTCTAGACACCAAATGTCCGTCTTGGGACAGTAAAGAGTTGTATTTCCAATTTTCTGCAGCAATGGTAAGTTGGGGGTAAAAAAACGATACAAGACGACAAAAAAAATGTTATTGTGAGAAAGGAAAAGTCCAAACAGATGAAACGCAGTAACGCTCACCTGTAGTGATGCAGTGCCAGCCAACAAAGAAGTATAACAATATATAAAAGTATAGCCACAACCTCATAGCTCCAATGCAATAATTTATTAGGACATTAATGAAAGAAGGGAAAAAAGGGAAGAAATACGTTTCAGCAGCTACTGTAAGTGCCTTCATCTCACATCTACATTGTGAGTTGGGACAAATCTCTGGCAACAGCTGGTTGACTAAAGAGCACTGACCTTTAGCTCAGAAGTACCGCTGACATTTATGGCTATCTACTTTCCGTTCACAAATTCAGACACTACAGCTAGTGTGGCTGAACAATGACTGCACTTAAAATACTAGAGGCTATCTGCCATGGAGCACGACCGTGGATTTCTACTACATTACACTATACCACTACACTATACTGTATATTATCTTAACATTCTTTTATTATACCATTATATACTGCATACACACTATTGCTGTACTATATTATATTATCATATACTATCTTACACTATTATACTTGCTACTATTGTTATTGTTACTACTTGCACTGTATCTCTTTCTGTCTCTCCTCTGTCTGTCTCTCCCTCTCTCTCTCTTCTTTCCCCCGACACGGTCGAGGCAGAAGGCCGCCACCCTAGAGCCTAGGGTCTGCCTGACGTTTCTTCCAGTTAAGAGGGAGTTTTTCGTTGCCACTGTCGCAAAATTGCTTGCTCAGGGTGGGATGTCGGGTCTCTTCTCTACATGTAAAGTGTCTTGAGACAACTTGTTGTGATTTGACACTTTAATAAAATTGAATTGAATTGAATTGAATTGAATTGTATACTCCATAATGCTGCACAGAGTTCAGCATTGGGGTTTGGAAAGTACCCCATAATGCTAACTGCTAATAATAATTTCTAATTTTCCCCTTTTTTCATTTGTAGCCCCACTAGGGAGCATGGGGCTCTAAGGTTGACAATGTCACCTTAAATACAGCTAGGCATAAAAAGGCAAAGAAAAAATTATAGAAGAAAAGAAGGTCAAAGTGCAATTATAGTTGTTCTTGCTCAACTACTCAGACAAGTCGTATACTATCAGCAATAAAATGTATTCGTCAGAATTATTGCAGAACATTTACATTTACTCAGCCACCACTTACCAAGATGTCATTACTTGTTTTGTGTTCAACACTAACATGTTCCCAGAACATTATTTGGAGTCCCAGACCCCAAGGTTTTTACAAACCCACTCTGAACAGAGCTTGTGGATGACTAGAATATTACTTGAATGTTCTAGTGTCCCCTCGGCACTTTACACTCACCCTGAATGTATTGATGGCCCAAAGTCCTTTACTATGCATGTTTCTTTATTTCCTTTCTTCCTACAGCACAATACATTCAATTCACAACCCTAAATTTCACCATTTTGTACTCACAACTTTAATCTCACCATTTTGCATAAAAATATATTGTCAAAAGTTTTTTTATTTTTATAAAAGCATTCAACCCGGATTTAAAAGTTGTCAGAGTTGGCGCAAGTCTGTTCCAATTGTGTCATATAATAACTAAATGCTGCAACATGTTTTGCTTTAACTCTGGGAACAGTATCTAGGCCGGGTCCGTGTGATTTAATGTGTTTTAAATCAATTCAATTGAGCCCCACATCTAGCATGTTTTATTACACTGCTCTGGGTAAGAGCCCCAGAATGAGATGAGAGAAAAGAGATAGAGACAGTGAGAGATCAAATCTGATCCATTTGTGGTTTCTCCATGGCACAGGAAGAAATACTCTGACCTACAGTAGCTGTTACTGCAGCTAGAGAACTCAATTCTTTCAACACTTTATTTTTTGTCTCGGCCAGGCCAGATTCTGTCCAAACATCACAGAAATCGGTACACATTATCTGTAGTTATTTGATCAAGACGGATCAGTACGTTTTTTCATATTCCAAGGTCTACAAGCTCACAATGCGTCAGATATGCCATTTTCAATATATTTGAAATACGGCTTAAAGGGGAAGACCACTCATTTTCAACATTGAACTATATCTTTAATACACCTTAGAGCTGTTGTGTGGAAATAAGAAAAGAAAAAGAAAAAGTCCCCCCCCCCTTCTGTGTTGCCTAGAAAAGGATAATTGATTGAGATCATGTGATCAGTAGCCTGAGGCTACGAGCTCAATCCATGGTCTTGAAGGGCGGACCCAAACACAGCCGCCCGGATTTGTGCGTGGCTTCCTATTGCTTCACCAATCTATGTCCCCGCCTCCCCTCCCCTCCCCCCCTCGGCCTGTGCACGGAGCACGCTGACGTCACCAAATTTAGAGCGACGCCCCTCTGCACTCTGATTGGTTAGGAGATAACAAGGTCCAAGACCATCGTTCCTGCATCGCTCCCCCAGGCTTTTTTTCTTTTGTAACAAAAAAAAAAGCCTGGGTTTCCGAGGCTATGTGATCAGTGACATACGCAGGGTGTACTTTTGGCTCCGCCCCCTCAGTCAAAAGTACACCCTGCATATGTCAGTGATCACATGACCTCAATCAATTATCCAGTTTTAGGCAACATAGAGACTTTTTCCTTATTTCCACACAACAGCTCTAAGGTGTATTAAAGACATAGTTCAATGTTGAAAATGAGTGGTCTACCCCTTTAAGTGGTTAATTCATAATGTACCTTATTAGGTACAATATTTGTCTTTGAAATGTAGGTGAGCGAAAGTCTTAAGTATCTAAAAATACTAACTCAAAGAATTTACTTAAGTACATTACTCCAGTAAATGTACTTTGTTACTGTCCACCACTGGAAGTGGCATCTACTTAAAATCACCAAAGCAAGGACATTTCCCAACAAACATACAGTACATTGTATTGTGGCCAAAGTTACCAATGGAGGGTGGAGGGTCAGAACAAGAGCGGGGTGGATATATCGTAAACAAGACTCAAACCCATAATGTCAAACGTACAGTACAGTTGGTCCAACCTTCCATTTATACTGTACATGTCACAAGAACATTGCACCCTTCATATCATTGCATGTCCAAAACTGTTACTTTTCAGAAAATGGAAAAGAAGAACCTACCGTATGTTCCAATCGATCCAATGTAGTTATCATTTATTCACAAGCTCTTGTTAATGCTTTTCATTGATTCAATATTTATAAAAACCAACAGACAGACCATTTTTTCACTACAACATTTTTGAAGAAACATTTTCTTCAAGCAATGTTTGAAGAAAGAAGAAAACAGCAAGTATAGCAGATCTATGCTATATTTGGAGTGAAATACATGATGTGATCTGTGAACCTATTGTTGTCACAAGTACACAGACTGCGTGTGAGCATGCAACTTCAGCCAGCCATGGGGGATGTCCCATTTACAGAGGATGAATTACAATAACTTATAACATTCTGTTTCCTTAAGCCATATGCATTACCCAGAGGTTCTGTATAATCCAATCAAGTCATTATGGAAATTTTCAATGTGGATGACTTAGGTGATTTAATCTCATGTTTATTATCACAATTTCATTGTACATAAATAAGTGTGCTTTATATAATCCATTACTATTACTGAGCAAGATTAGATATAATCTCATCTAATCTTTCCAGGTTCACATATTGCCAAGCCTTGCTTACAGTAAACCAGCCGGATGGAAAGATGAAAGTTGACTGACATTTAACACAGATGAGGATGTACTATTATGTTACAGTAACCGTGGAAAATGTATATGTACTGTAACTGTAAATAAATATATGCAGTATATACAAATATGTTTGTATTTTTAATGGCAAATGTATACACATTTTCCACATTTAACCTAAAAGTGTGTACTGCAAAGGCAATGAAATAAAGGGGCTTAGGGAATTGTTTACCTATTGAAAGATCCAAACAAATAATACAAAGTTATGGTGTGGTCCAACACTATCTATAAATTCACAGAATCTCTGTCTGTTCTGTGGTATGTCTGTCTGTCTGTCTGAACCATCCGAACAAATGACTTCAAACTTGTGTGTGGATGGAAGCATGGAAGCATGTACAATGGAACTCCATTCACGTATGCTCATGTATGTCATCAACATGACGTCAGCAGTTTCTGACGACATAAGGGTTCCCCCATCTCCATATTTAGTCGATCGGCCGTACGGTAGTCCATGGGTACCGCACGGGGTACTCAGAGAACGGGTACAACAGGTTATCAACAAGGACAATTGCATTGCATAAACAGGTGGGGCATGCATTCCCAACTTTCCAGAGTAGGCCGGTTCCCGTGGGTAC
Source organism: Gymnoscopelus braueri (assembly GCF_963280865.1). Taxonomy (NCBI): domain Eukaryota; kingdom Metazoa; phylum Chordata; class Actinopteri; order Myctophiformes; family Myctophidae; genus Gymnoscopelus; species Gymnoscopelus braueri. The sequence continues at coordinate 51,492,995 of NC_137607.1, read as the reverse complement.
TGCACTGGGTACTCTAACAACGGGCACAGAGAGTACTTTGATAACGGGTACAATGGGTATTGTATAACCGTGTGGGGAATACATTCCCAACTTGCATCATTCCCCACTTACATCATTCCGAACTTGTGTGGTCCCCGAAGTAGTTTCACCAGTCTGGAAATTAAAATGCAAGGAACAAAGGAGCACAGACTGCCCATCAATGCTGCTGGCCACTGAGTGACAGCAGAGATACAGAGGACCACAATCCAGCCAGCATCCGTACATTATGCCTGGATGATGATGAGTTCAGCTCACACTATATAGAAGATTTTACAAGTGCATGGTGTGTACTCTGTGTGCATTGGTGTTTGTACCTGTGTCCAAGAAAGAAAAGTGTGCCTTTTTATATAGTACGCAACTACGCATACATGCCAAACACCCAGTGAAATTCTCTCTCTCTATCTCTGTCTGTCTCTCTGTCTGTCTCTCTGTCTGTCTCTCTGTCTCTCTCCCTCTCTCTCTGGCACGGTAAAATCCGGAGATTCATTCATTTATTATTGATCTTGCCGTCTGTCTCTCTGAAAATAACATCTAATGCTGTAGGTCTCCCAAGACAGGTTCCCGGGGGAACAAACCTCTGATGAAGCCTCTAATATACAGTACAACACTCACACACAATGTCTGCAGCAGCCGTCAACCTGGGTCCTGATAACATCAAATTATACTTCAAATAACATTGATGAATCATATATGTAATTAAAATCTCTCTTCGCAGAGAAAAGACCACAGAAAGACACTGAAAGCATGGATAAGAATGCCAACAATTACTTAGGGTCAATTATGCCCATATCATCCCCATCACCATAATAACAACAAGCACCATCATCATCACCACTCACATGGTGTCTGGCGTTTTATTATAACCACCTGATTTTAAACCACTTTCTGCCCCCTCTTTCATAACTCTTTTTCTGTCTCTCTCTCTGGCTCTCTCTCTCTCCCTCTCTCTCTCTCTACACAAACACTCAGATGCAATCAGATACATGGAGAGTGGAGCGGATAATGCACATTGAGTTGCATCCTACAGGTCACAGAACAGAACAGAACAAATCCAAACAGGGCAGAGGATAACAGAACAACATGATTGAATAGAGACCAACAAGAGGTCTGAGTGCAACAGCACAGTACAACACATCAGAATTCAACAGTTTGAAACTGTGAGTTTACCTGAGGTAACGCAGCGGTTCAGCAGTCACTGCTTCTGCTTCAGTGGAGCTGTGGTTCATCTTGGTCGTCTGTTTTCAGGGCACTGGATTCAGCAAACGGGAGAAGGATGAGCTGTACTGTCTCTCTGCAAAAACACTCGTTTCCTCTCTGACTGAAGGCACACTGTCTCTGTCTGCTCTAGAATGTACTGTGAATAATAATGACCTTTCTCTCTCCCTCTCTCTCTCGCTCTCTCTCTATTGATGCAAACCCTAGGTGGTGGCTTTTGACTGTTTCCCACTCAGAGTTTTTCCTCAATATTTCCCTTTCTCTATCTCTCTCTCCCCGTGGCTCTGGCTCATTCCCTGATAAAACCGTCTGGCTCTGTGTATCAGCAGCCCTCGCCAGGAAAACCAGCCAATTAAGGAGCAGGGAGTCATGGTGCTAGCCAGCTGATTGGCTCAGCCATGATCACAACAACTCAGTCAGCAGGGGTGCGCCCCACTCCTCAAACACTCACACAGACATACAGCGCACACATACACACACACAGACATACAGCGCGCACACACACACACACACACACACACACACACACACAGACATACAGCGCGCACACACACACACACACACACACACACACACACACATCCCCTTGTTGCTTCAACAAATCACAGAGTAGAAAGACCAAACAGCAACACCTTTGATCGTCAGGAGAGGTAAATGACAGATATTAACACTACAAACAAATCTTGGGCACAAAATATGTGCCCAAGATTAGTTTTTTATGAAATTATTAAGGATATGCACGCACGGTGCTGTAACATAAATGGGATTGGAATTATTGGAATTTACTAAAAATAATTAGGATCTATATAATGAACTGTACAGCTGAGAAAAAGATGAAAGGAAAAAAGGCTCCTGCATAATCATGAATGCACAATGAGTCATAAATCCACATGCACACACGCACACACACACAACACGCACACACTCGCGCACACACACACACAAAATGATATCACAGGCACAGTTAGATGCTGCCAAGGAATTCTTAAATGAGTCGTGCTGACAAACAATAGCTCACATTCTTCTATAAAGGTCAGTTTTTTATTCAGGTTTTCCCCCTCTACTCTCTCAATCCACATTCCAGGATACTCAGCAGTGTATTCAAGTATGAGTAGCCAGAATCAAAGGTTCCATCATGACAACTCATTACAATTCTCTATTTTGTATTTATGGCAGCAGGGTAATGCACACCATGGCATTGCTGATAATATTAACATATTTTGCATGATTTCTAAGTTGCTGGGCTATGTGAACCAACATGTTTGGTAGCCGAATTCCTATATTATGGACAGACAATCACATATTGCACAAAAAGATAAAGCATACAGTTAAGTACTGTTGGTCCAATATGCCACCTAGAGGTCTTACAGAATCATTGCCACCGACAGCTAGTGAATGTAAAACTGGTCCTACACAAAGAGAAATTGAAAGATTCTGAATGGAAACCATTTACTATTAAGGGATACAAACAAAGGCTCAGTTTGATGTAAGTTGATTTAACATCAAAATAACATTCAACTTAATTAGTAAGACAGTTACCTTTATTACTTTACTTTATTACCAAGAGTGCATTTACAAATTAATTAGCTAATTAAGCGTTAATTAGGAAGATAAGTAGGCCTGAACAATGGCACACACAAACCAAAAATAACGTTGAATTACAAATCTGACATATTTAGCAAGCACTTAACATTTTACCACGTGGCACCTAGGGGCTGAGCCATCTCAGACAGACTCAGCTGAGAGCCTGTCTGTCTATCCGGGCCTAATTTCTGGACCGATTAGAGCCACATTTCCTTGTGCATGCTGCCAGTAGGCAAAGGAAGGAACTTCTTTTAAATTTAGTTTTTTATATATACAGTATATATTTAACTTTTTAAACTAAAAATGTATGCATGGCAATCAATTTCAGTCAAACCGGGCTCCAAATATGGAGACGACTGACATCATAGATCACTGAGGTTATGGACTGGTCACATGAAGTCATTCCATTATTAAAGTCTTGTTTATAGACGTTTTGCAGACTCATGAGAGAGCTCTTTGTGTGTGTACTGTACAGTGTCTATGACTCTGTGTTTATATTTGGGAGTGTCACAGCCGGTTTGACCGCAGGATCTTCTCCAGTTCTAAGGAACTTTCCCTGAAATGTATATTTTTTTCTTTTCAACAGCAGGAATCAAACTCAATTTTGGTTTAAGGGGCATAGTTTCTGCATGGGGCATAACAAGTCTGCTCTCGAGGTAGGAATAACCCCCTTTAGACAATGGTTCTAGAACTAGGACTTATTTGACAAGAAACCTTATTACATGCACGTGCCATGTTTAGATGGACAAACAGAAGATTGAGAGGGACACTTTAAAATGTGGCTTAAATGTACCAAAACAATAACCTATGACCACCAATGTATGACCAGTAAGGAGGAATCAGAGAAAGTGTGTGTTCCTACAGTAAGTCATTGATTTAGTCCTGTTTAGCCACGATAAGCTGTTTCTTTACAACAGGTTTCTATGGAGAGGAAACACTCCAGGTTTCTATGGAGAGGAAACCATAGAAACCTGTGGTTTGCCTTTGGATTAGGCCCATTAGGGTTTTTGTGGCAGTAGATATTTGACCAGTAAGGTGTGAGAGAAAATGTTTTATAATTTCCCACCCGGAAAACAGCAGCTGCAAATGTTGCACTGATCGCAAGCTCTCAAACTTAATTGCGTTTTATCCCTTTGACAGATACAAATATATGTTCATATACAGTATATGCATTTTTCCCAATAAAAGGTACAATCGCTACTTTGCATTGGAGGAGACGAGACCGAAATGAGGAATTGTATCAAAAGATATCTGAATCCTGGGTAGTGCAGGGGAACATTTCTTGCCCTTCACCACAGAGACTAGGGATCCTAATCCTCTGTGGTGCATCCGGCTTGGCCGGGCGCTCCATTGAACACAATTGAGCATGTCTGAGGGTGGAAAGCCAGCAGGGGAGAGTGATTTCTGTTGCTGCACTACAGTGTGGTCAGGGTGCCTGTTCAGCAGAGAGAAGAACTAGCTTGTGTTTCTCGTCATGCATAAAGCCCTCCTGGCGAAACTCCTCACTGTAAGGTGAAAACCACACACATTCATGTGTATCAGAGGATTGCAGTTTGTCTATAAGGAAAAATAAACCTTTTATAAACCTTGATAAACCTTTTTTTAAAGTATTGTGGTGTGGTTAAATGAATCTGCTCAGAAGGTACAGTACAATATGTCCATTTATGCAACAAGCCATGCCCACTAGTACTTTTGGCCAATCAACATGATTCATTGGACCACAACCAAACTTTCCACCAAAGTGGAACAAATCTGTTCATAACGGCTTGAGATATCCTGCAAACAGACAGATGGACCAACAGATTGGAGCAAAAACATGACATCCTTGGCAGAGGCAGTAATTGTTTGAAGTTGACTTCTATTATTCAATATTGTACATCTCCTGGAGGGGACAAATGTGAATATAAATTGTGTATAGTATACAAATTACATTTCATTTAAGTTTAGATCACTGTGTATAGTACCTTGACACTAATAAAAAACAAGCAATCATTCACACACACTGCAGGCAAGCACTGAATGTGCTGTATTACATTTCGCTAAGTAGGATATATATAAATTATGGAAGCGCATAATGGATAACCTAGCAATGGAGATTATTCAAATATCACAGTCACGCAACAGTAAATAAACACCTTTTTTGTATCTCAAGCCTGACTATTGCAAATGTATGAGTTACTTAAACCTTTCTTCACAGCTCTTGAACTGCAGTCGAAAGGCAACACAAACAAAATACAGGAATAAAGAAATTCAAGAACCCTGCAGTCCCTAGGTAAAAGTTCCTTGAGTTCCTTGAAATTTTTGGTTGAAAAGGCACACGTTGCAGTGAGATTGTTACCTGGTCAATGCCCAGAGAACTCAGTGGTTTTGGAGAAAGCTATGGCTTTTTGCTGGCAAACTCATTTGTGTGTCGTGTGAAAAAGGAATAGGTCATTCATATTTGGCTGAACCATCCCTTTAACTTGGCAGGACCCACTCTTTCTCTTGACATTGAGCAACTCCCAATATCTTGTATTCCTAAAACTCATGAATTATTTCCACTTCTGCCAGGTTTTGTAAAAATCACAGTGATGGGGGACTGGTTATGTAAAGGCCTTTGCAGACAGGGTGCGATTTTTCGCACGGAATAAACGGACAATATAATTTTTTTAAAGAACACATGGTTCTCTATGACCTCATGCACACCGGCTCCGAATTTGCTGTGCCTATTTTTTTCAATAGAACCCAGTTCGATTTGTGCGTCTTTTCGCATGCGGTTAAAACTGCTGGTTAAATCGTACCCTGTCTGCAAAGGCCTTAACTGGGGAACATACAGTAGGACCCTAGGATCATAGGACCCTTTGTCAGAACTGGGGAACATAGGGCCCTGGAAACATAGGGATGCCCCCATTGCGGTCAACCCCTATACTGTTTTGGTCTAGAAAAGGTAAAGTAACATGTGCCTCCTCCAATACAGTTACAAACCATGTCTTTTGCCCAGTTCTCCTCTCCACTGAAAAGAAACTTCAACCAACCAGTATAGGGCTAGTGCAGCAAAAGAGACATGATCACATGATCCCTCACCACTTCCCACCCGCAAACACTACCAATTGTGTGCGTTGGTATGCCCGGACAAGCCGGGGGCACCACTGCTGGGTAATTTATCCGGTGTAACAGCCCAAAGTTTACCCCCGGCCAAACCATACCCAGGTTTAAAGTGGGCTAGTCCAGTTTATACCCCGGGGTATAAAATAGGCTAGCCCCAAATATACCCCTATAGCCCAAACCATACCACCCTTGTGTTTATTATTTTAGTAACACGTTAAACACAATCTCTAGTCTAGATTATACCCCTTGTGTTTTTCATAAATACATCTGTATTACCGTAAATTTCGGACTATAAGCTGCGACTTTTTTCCCATTTTTCGACCCTGCGGCTTATATAACGGTGCGGCTTATCTATGGATTTTTACAGCTAATGGCCACTAGGGGACCTCCTAAATCTATGGATTTTACACCCGCGGCTTATAGTCCAGTGCGGCTTATATATGCACAAATCATTCAATTTAGCTGCTGCGGCTTATATTCAGGTGCGGCTTATAGTGCGAAAATTACGGTAATATGTCCAGAGTACTGTACTAGTGGGGTATTACTTAACTTGAAATCCAGTATATTATTCATTCCAGTTACATTCCAGTTACTGCACCTTATTTAGTCTGGACTAAAGGTTTATTATTTGATAATATATTATCTTGATAGTATATCATAATTATATTACAGTACTCTGGACATTGAAATACAGATGTATTTATGAAAAACACGAGGGGGGATCTGGACTAGAGAGATGTAACCTATTAATGCATTGCTTAAATAATTATGATGTGTAGAAAAAATATTAAATACACAAGGAGGTATAACCTGGACTAGAGAAGTAGAAATTCAGCACATTATTCACTCAAATTACCTTATTCATGAAACACACAAGGAGGTATAAACTGGACAGGAGAGATATCTGGTTTAAACCTAAAATATATATTTTGATGGGGGGTACCTCTGGACATTGAAACACAGATTTATTCATGACAAAACACAAGGGGGGAATGATATGGACAAGAGAGGTACTACTTAATACTAAATCTAGTGTATTATTCACCTATAAGTTAACAAAAAGGGTTGGGGAAGCTGGATATGTTCTGATCTGGACTAAAGGGGTATTGCTTAACTCTAAATCCAGTATATTATTAATTCCAGTTCTGCGCCTTATTTATGAAAAACACAAGGGGGTATAGTCTGGGTTATAGAGATTTGACTTAATAATGCATTACTAAAATAATTATGATGTAAACATAATAAATGAAAAACACAAGGGGGGTATAGTTTGGGCTAGAGGGGTATATTTTTGGCTAGCCTGTTTTATACCCCAGGTATAAACTGGACTAGCCCAGAAGAATATACCCTTGGGTATAAAACAGGCTAGCCCACTTTAACCTCGGGTATAGTTTGACCGGGGTGTATACTTTGTTACTGGTCTCTGCAGTGGAGTGTTTTATGTTTATGCCACCCAGATGATTTATTTTTTACCTCTTTTTTTAACATCCCTTACATTTATTAGGCTATATAGTGTCCTTACTGTCCTATATTCCCCAGTTCAACAAAAGCATGCCCCCATCACTGTGATATTTACATCACTTGACAACAAGGCGGGTGCCTCGACAGTGAGTCCTGCCACAGCGAGCCCCTAGGTGAGCGAGTGCCCGTGCTGAGCTGTTCGGCATAGTTAATGGGTACAAACAGCTGACCCATTAAGTTGTATGAATTAGCAAGTTTCATGATTACATAGTTATGCAACCTAGAATCATGATTTTCTATTACTTTCAATAAGCCTAAAGGGCCGCCCACACCAAGCACTATCTATAACTTTAACATGAATGTATAGTATTAAAAATCGCTCCAAGTCAAGTGGATGGCAGAGTCCACACCACTACGATAATGGTGACATGGTGTCATTATAGTAGGCCCTCAAGTTATGCAGCCCTATTTAAACCATGAGGAGTAATAGTGTTAAGAAAATAAATCCAGTTATTCCCTTCTCAGTAACAATTATGCCCATCCCCAGTCTCCTCAGGAGACCTACCTGTACTTTCTCAATGCCTAAACCATAGACATAAATGTGTACAATAAACATTGTAATCCATTCATAGCAACATTGTGCTTCCGTGACAAACAGAATAATTAATCAGTCCATGGAGGCCTCAAACAGGTTTGTGTTTGTTTTGAAGGCAGTGAACATGGACATAGGGTGCTTATGACCTATTTATTCTTTTATGACCTATTTATTCTTTTATATCTAAGAGAACTGTAAATAATACAGTAGTCTATATCTTTTCAGAACCTTTAGAGTATGCAGTTGTAAAATAAAATTAGGTTCATTTTTATCTAGTTACATTACTGTGAAGAATATTTTATCGGCACTTTCTTGAAATAATTTCTATTTTATTCAGTTTATAAACTCTGGCCATGCTGGTCTTTCGTAACACTTCAGTTTACAGGCCTGGTTGTTTTATGAAGGCAGAAGGAGGCAGCTGTCGGCTCTTAATCGTTTATTTTGATCTGTTGGTTCTATACTGTATAGATCAGTATACTAATAATCACCATCACCAATGATTAATTGCAAGCAATCCAATGATGATGATTAATTGCAAGCAATCCAATCATCCAAGAAATCAAATCACACACTCCATCTCCCATACAGGCTGATAAATATAAATGTGAAGTGTGCGCACAGTGAAATAGAACACTGCATGTTCAACACAAACATCCTCAAAATTTGAGGCTTGAGCATGTCTAAATATTGAACATGTGTATGTGTATTTATGTGTATAGGTAAAAAACCTCACAAAAATGATAGCCATCAATTCATGTTCCACACAAAGTGGTATATTTGAGCTACACAAGAGTCATCCGGTCCACCCTTCTCTGCACTTTTAACAGAATGAATCATTCACACTCCCTAAATGTAAAAGTTTATGAAATGTGTCTACCCATATCACCTTGCAGTCAAGCTGCCCTCCTGATGCTGTCGTGACAAGGGTACTTCTGCTTTTCACCAACCTCCTTCCCAATGTGTCTTTATGCACATGGGGCAATGATGGCACATTAGGTTACGATCTGACGATACATGTGCAGCAGCAAGTGATCAAAGTACATCCAAACCTATTGTCATGATGACATTACAATAAATACATATTGGAAAATAAAATAAAAAATACTGCCTGAAATCAGGAAGAGAATGGCAACACTACTGTAGTGTGTACTGTTAAACCTGTTCCTGCTCATTTCATAGAAGCTTAATTTTATGATAGACATGAAAGAAGTCCCAAGGAGGGAGGCAAACAATAGATAATTTGTCACTGAGAAGGCATGCATGTCCACTCGATTCTTATTCTTGAAACTTTTACTCCTTGTGGCTTAACCACATGAAATTTTGCATCCCTATTCTGGGTCAAACATTTGGCGAATGCTCACAATGCTACGCGTAAGAAATTTGGTGTAGAGGGGAAAAAACAACTGGCCCAAGTATAGACCCCTGGGGGAGCCCAATCAATAGGGTTTAAGAGATTAAATGTTGAATTTTGTCCAACTGATGTCTAATGAGTCTTACCATGCACAGAGTCCTGAATTTGATTCCTGGAAGCGATGCCTCTGGCTTAGCCAGGTGCACCAACGAACACAGTTGGTGTTGTTTGGATGGGAAGCCATGGAATTCTGTCCTTGTCAGAGTGTCTGTTCTCCTGGTGAAACTCCTTGCTGTCAGGAGAAAAGATGTAGCCGGTGACTCTGGTAGTCCACTCTACAGCATCCCCAGGCCAACAGTGCAAACAAAATGGATGGATACTTATGTGTAAATTGTGACAGTGAGATGCGGAAAATAGTGCTTCTTTGATGGATACTGAATGATGATGTAATTGATGGGTGTGAACGCTAATTCACAGCTGATTGAGAACACCTGAATGAACTCAATAAATCTTGTGCTTGTGTGGATTGTATGCCACAAACCCTGATGAAAACGTTGGCTATTAAAGTCGAGCTAAAATGAAACATTTGTTATTAGCCCTTTTAGATCACATTAGATCATATTGTACACTTTAATATATGCATTATATGGCCATTTATTTTATCATTTTTTCGTGTATTTTCATATAAAACAAAATCCGAGCATAATTTCTTCCTATAAAACACAGCAAGAACTCATGTCAGCATGTTTACGCCAACACATGCCAACCAATTTCAACTAATAATATAAAATCCACCAGTCAATCAATCTTCCACACATTCATAGTAGGCCTTGTGCTACAGACACCTAGCCTGGTAAACCCTCCCTCCAGAAATCTCATATTTCTGGAGGGAGGGTTTACCAGGCTATAACAGACACCAGGGAGTAGTGCTGTATCCAATGTCGCTGCTGCATTACAAACGATCCCATTTCATAGCTAAACAGTACCCATATATTTATGAAAATATTTTAGGCGAGAAATTGCCAGTACAACAGAATCTTTATTAATATTTGATCAGCACTGCCCAGTTTGATAGTTTGGCTACACTTTCTATGAAGTCCCTGTCTATAATGCATAAACATACTTTATGCATGCATTATAATCTGCTTATTCAGACTCCATGAGGGTGGCATGAGCGCCTGACGTCCTCTAGTGGGACCTGTACAGAATTGGCAGGTTCGCCATTGGCGCCGTTCTCTTCACAGCAGCGGGGGTGTTGCCCCGTTCTCCTCACAGATGAGAGCACATGTGACAGGCATGATACAAAGTCTGGAGAACCCATCGGCTGCCTGTAAAATCATCCAGTATGGCTGGTTTGGTAGTGGGTCAGCGGTGGTCTGAGAAGGCATATCCTTGTTATGTTACAACGAGCATGAAACAGGTCTTAATTCATATTCCATGAGGGGTGATCCTAGGCCTAGAGTGTGTGGGGCCTTTGGTGTGGCGTTTCCATAATGTTCTCTATTGTCTTCATTGTGAAAGTGCATGCCAGTCCATGCTTTATTTTGTATACAGGACATTACTGTTGCAAGGCTTTCTTTCACAAGGTACTTTGTCTTTGTGACAGGTGCGTAGGCGGTGAAGCACACAATGGAAGAACAATAAAGGCACCCGCACACTGCCCGACTTACACAGTACAAGAGAACGTTTTGGGACACCAAGGCCTTCTTCAAGGGGGTAGAACGATGACAGTATTGTGCTAGAATTACTTTTGAAGCATTTCAAGCATCACAAACTATAGGCATTTAACCAACTGAACCCTAGTGTCCCTAATTTGGGGTAAACATTTGCTGAAAATAGCAGATCTATAAGTTGTTGCAATATGTTGCCCAAAATAATCATATTTGAACTGGGGACCCCCCGCCCTAACAAGCACTTGGAATCGTAGGAGTTGAGGCATTACATTTAGTTTGATTAAGTTCCACAGATAAATATTTGAAAATAGCCGATCTACAAGCTCACAACGTCTCGCAACGCAAGGCGTTGTGCGCTTGTAGATCAGCTTTTTCAAACTTTTTGCCTCTTTGACCAAAGTTTTACCAGTTAGTCGTTTGTTGATTACTTTTGATGCAGTAAAAATCCTTAAATTGTCACTTTACTGTCATGTGCCGACCCACAGATTGAGAACCACTGTAGTAGAGGGGGGTAGGACCCTTGGGGACTCCAGAATTAGTATTTAAGTGGTTTGTCTTTTATATGCCCGTCTGACATAAAATAAAAAAAGTTAAATAAAAATGCCACCTCTATTGAATAGAAAAGGTTTTTTTTTCTTACTGGGAAACTCAAATTCTTCTATGCAATCATTATAAGCCCTTTTACATTACACACTAATGAATGCACAGCAATTAAATGGAGAAATTGATTGCCTGTGTGGGTTATCTCCGTATCAGAAAATCCTCCGGAGGGCAGCAGTGGTCTTTAGGAGGTAGAGCAGCAACTTCAATCCCTGACTCCCCCTGTGTTAGTGTTGAAGTGTCCTTGAGCAAGGCACTAAACCTAAACTACTCCCGATTTGGTGCTTTGCATGGTTTCCGCTGCCAACCCCCATCAGTGTGTGAATGTGTGGTATGCCTTTTGTGGTACGCCCCTACCCAGTCCATCTCATCTCACTAACGCCTAGTATGTCGAGGCGATAATCTCTCATCGTCTTCAGCACCTGGTCCATACGACCACACTGGAACAGTATTCGGACGTTTCAGGTGCCTACTCTGGTGTTGGCTTTTGTGTTTAAGATCGGGGTCAAGAAAGAAAGAAAAATGCTTATTAGATTGTTCATAAAATAATATGATCATAAGTACCACATTCTGATTTTGGATTGTACCTTGCCATGATGTCATAAAATAATATGATCATAAGTACCACATTCTGATTTTGGATTGTACCTTGCCATGATGTAACTCCAAAGGTGGGTGAGCAATCAAAAATAGTTGCTCCATTGGTTAGAAATTGTCCATTCAAAATGTGCATCTCGTTGACTCAGTTGACCGGCTTCAAATGCTATCGATGCATTGAATGGGAGATTATCACGTTTTATCAGACCATTGAATGGGCGAGTAGGCGATATACGGACCTACCCGCGATTTGTCAGACCTACTTGGAGGCGGAGCAGTCCCCACAACAATATTTACGATTCTGTGCCTATCGGTACATAACTCCAACGGCGCTGAGTAGGCTCAGGCGAACGTCACACCGTTCAGGACAGCAACTCGGTCGCTTTAGCTCCCTCGGTGGTTCTTCACGGGGTGACAGTTCGCCTGAGACTGCGAGCCTCTGTCATGGTCTGAAACCAAAACCAAAACCGAAACTGAACTATTTAAGTCATCTCCGTTGGTAGGTCAGTATGTCTTGATAACACCCAATGAATGGTCTGATAAATCGCGGGTAGGTCAGTATGTTGCCTACTTCGCCCATTCAATGGTCTAATAAAAGGTGATAATGTCCCATTCAATGCATTGATAGCATCCGAATCAGGTGCTCAGTTCAGGTATGTTGAAACACATCGACATGATGATCTTGATCTTGTTCTTCTTCGGGCAAGAAATTTAACTTTTAAATGAAAAACGTAGATTGTCTTGATTAAAATGTAGCAGCGTCATGTGTTTAGTGAGAACCCCCCCATTTTGGTACATACCAAAACGTGACCTTTCAGATGACAAGGTCCAAGCCCGGATTTAAACAGTTCCCCCCATCCAGACTTTACACCAGAAAAAAGTGACCTTTTGTGACCTACCAAAAAGTTACCTTTCAAATGACCAGGTCTTTTGGACCTTTTGAAATGACCAGGTCCAGGCCTGGATTTACAGAGGCTTATGTCTAAAAACATATTGAATGCAAATTCTCTCTCTCTCACACACACACACACAAAATAACAGCCACAACACTACCAACTAAAGGCCCGTTCAAAGTCCCTAGATGGGTCTGTAACGTGCGTCACGGGGTGAGGGATTCCGTCCGTTCTTTACGGACACATGCATAGTCGCTCACGTTATTTAGGGGTTATTTTATTTATTTTAAAGTGTACAGGCGTAATACACCTATTAATCGCAACTAGGCAGTTGCGAGACTATGTACGTACCAATAATGTTAATAACTTTGGGCTTATTTTTCTGTAAAGTTGCTTGTAAACAAACAAGGAATTTTTTATTGGTGGTTGCGGTTTTATTTGGGCTTGTTTCTAAAATGTAGTTGCTTATTTGGGCCAATTATTATTTAAACCAGTGATTCTCAAACATATATTGTAGATCTGCTATTTTCATGTGATGTGGCATAGTCGATTCTTTTGGGCTTGTTTTCATAGACCTGGTTGCTTATTTCTCTCACAAAACCTGGCAACAGCGCAGCGCAGCTAACAACATGAAGCTACCATTGTAGCATCTAGCCAAAACAACGCAATAAAAGTTTCAGAGCTGTCCACAAACTAGACAAAAACAATGGTTGTCTACAAAACGTGAGTTTCGACCCCTACTGCACTGTGCTCTATATTATTTGTGTGTGTGTGTGTGTGTTTAACTTTAGGGAATGGCTATGGCTGGGTTAATTTTGTCACAGACCATGGATCGACGGTATTTTTGTAATTAAGTACATTTACTCAAGTACTTCCACCAACGTGGAGAAAGAGGGGCAGAGGGAAACTTTTTTCCCCTTATACTGCCAACGGGCGCCAGTGGTACTACAGTCAACGTGCACGTCGGCCTGCCGGTGAATGTCGACTGCACGGAAGGAAATCCTGGAGCCGTAAGTGACGGAGGGGGAGACAAAAACGACAACGTAAGGAGCGCCGGCGCTCGTTACGTAGTTACGTCCGACTATGAATGATACTATAGTCGTACTACAACCTGAAAAAAACGACCTTGTAGATTCAACCTGAAAACAAAAACTACACTACCAACATAGTCGTAGATTCAACCTGAAAACTAAAACTAATAAACTACACTATAGTCGTAGATTTAACCTGAAAACAAAAACTAGTAAACTACACTACCAACATAGTCGTAGATTCAACCTGAAAACTAAAACTAGTAAACTACACTATTGTAGATTCAACCTGAAAACAAAAACTAGTAAACTACACTACCAACATAGTCGTTAAGTCGTAGATTCAACCTGAAAACAAAACCTACACTAACAACACAGTCGTAGATTCAACGTCGGCGTTCGATTTCACAACCTGAAAAAAAAAGCTGGGAAAAAAAGCAGCAGAGCAACATCTTTAACCACATCAGCACACATACGACACAATCAGCATCCAACACCAAACACCACAAGCACGCAGCATCCAACAAACTGCAGCATGAAGCAGCTGCAGCATCCAGCAAAGGAAAAGGAAAAATTAGGCCCGTCACAATTATTACATAATCGCCTAAAAGTATTTGAGATAGTCGCAATACTTTCTGGGGGATAATAGTCATAATCGTCATAATCGTTTCCATGTTGAAAATGTGTCATATTTTCAAACATTTGGAAATAGCCAATCTACAAGCTCAGATCGGCTATTTCCACAATTCATGTTTTTTTGTTTAAGTATAAAATTATTGAATTATGCAATATATCTGCATCATATCTGCCCTGTGCAGCTTTGTTTACAAAGCCTAAAAAAGCCAGACAAAGTTTTATTCATAAAGTTAGTATGACACAATTAAATTGTTAATCGCAATTATTTGAGCGACAATTAATCAAGCGTCAAGTTAAACGTCATAATCGTGACAGCCCTAATAAAGAGGTTCCTACTTTGAGGTGTCTTCAGAGGAAACCCCCGGCGGGCCAAGGTCTTTGGCGGAGACCACCAGTGGAGACCACCGTTGGGCGACCAGACACACGTGTGAATACACACGTGGAAGTCTGGATCACTCAGCAATCGAGCCACAGTGGATGTCCACCGAAGACCACCAGGGTCAGCAGCGCTGAGGAATGCAGACAAATCCATGGATAGAACGAGATCTCCAGATCTCCATCTCTAAGGCCATCCCCCGGGTTGAGTCTTCCAGCGGCGTCTCCCGCCATCTCCAATTCTCCATTTTAAGTACCGGTACATCTAATAATAATAAACTTTATTTGTATAGCACCTTTCATGACATGAAATGCAGCTTATAGAGCTTTACAGAGCAAGAATAAAGTACAAGTGCTTTACAGAAAAAGTACAAATAATTTAACAATAAAGCAAAAAATAAATATATATACAAATAATATATATATATATACAAATAATATATATATATATACAAATAATATATATACATATATATATACATATATACAGATATATATATATATATTCCTTGTGTGTTACTAGTTTAAAATGTCATATGTACACAGAGGAAACATGCAACACAACACAATTGATCTGTCACTTCCAATCCAGCTGGTGATGTCAATTGCTCATTTGACTCAGCTGTGTGTGTGTGTGTGTGTGTGTGTGTGTTTTGTCACACACCACAAAGTATTGGTATCAAAATGTACTTTAAGTACCAAAGTAGAAAGTACTCATTATGCAAAATGTCCTGTTTCACAAGTTCTCAAATGTATACAAATCTTTTTAAAATAGCAGATCTACAAGCTCGCAATGCGGCGCCGCATTGTGAACTTGTAGATCTGCTATTTTAAAAATAATTAAAATCTACAAAGTAACTAGTACAAAAGTTTTCAAATAATTGTAGTGGAGTAAAAGTACAATATTTGTCTCTGAGATGTAGTGGAGTAGAAGTAAAAGTACTGCAAATTGGAAATACTCCAGTAAAGTAAAAAAAAAACTCAAAATTGTACTCAAAGTACAGTACTTGAGTACATGTAGCCTACTCTGTTACTTTCCAGCACTGACTAGGCCTGTGTGTGTCACCATCACAAACAAACACATCTCAATAAAATACATATATATTCACTTCACATCAAACAATGCTGCATCCTGAATAGTTGTTGCTTTTAACCAAGTAACATAAACGTGAAATTACACGCAATTCCATCAATTGCTTTAATTCTAAGCACTTAATTAGCCAAGCCAAGTTAACACCACCTGTAGAAAACTCACCTGTTTGGGGATAATTCTCTTGTTTTTGTGTTTTTGCAACTTTCACCTCCCTGGTTAACACTGTTAACTCTACTCGACGTCCATGTGGAGTAATGTTACAGTATGAGTTGTTTAGTTCACTATAATAAGAGTCTTTACAAACTTTAACAAACACTGCGGTGTGTGTGTGTGGGGCTCTCCCTGCTGGTAGTCGTGCGCATGCAGTGTAGAAGAGAGTTCCGTCACGCTCTGATCTCGCCGCAAAGCGGGCCGCTATGGGCTGTAGTTCCAAACATTGGAACTATCTCATTGAGATAGACAGAGCACTTCCGCATTCCATTCTTACATTGAGAGTCTGCTAACTAGTGTCAGAACTTTCTTCTGTCGTGCGTAAATGCGCGCAGCGTCCCTCAGGAAGCGAGACGCGCGCACGGTGCACGGCTGCACGCACCTTTACGGTCACAGAAAGAGTGGGCCCTGAGGAAGAGTGGGCACTGAGTAGTGATGGTGGAAAAAGTTCTCATAATTATGTTTTACTTAAGTAAAAGTATCCATACTGCAATATAGAAATACTCTAAGATTAAGTCCGGTAATCAAAATGTACTTGAGTAAAAGTACAAAAGTATGGGCATCAAAATATACTTGAAGTACCAAAAGTAAAGTACCCATTATGCTGAATGTTCCGTTTCACAATTATCATAAGTCTAAAATGTATTAAAAAAACGTTTGAAAATAGCAGATCTACAAGCTCACAACGCATCGCGACGCGTTATGAGCTTGCAGATCTGCTAATTTTCAAAAGATTTCAATACATTTGAAAACTTGTGAAATATGGGACATTCTGCATAATAAGTACTTTCTGCTTATGGTACTTTAACAGAGTATTTCTACATTGCAGTATTGCTACTTTGAGTACTTTTTCCACCACTGGTCTTTGGTGTACTGTACAAACTGTAGCCTACCTACATTCAATTCATCTCACAACACAAATGGAGAGGTGTCCCTTTTGGAACCTCAACCTCTTAGGTACTACTCACGGCCAAAGCACTGATCCACTTCTCTCCCAACTTGCTACAAAAATCGCTCATGCAAAAGTATAGAAGTACTTCTATTTTATTTTCCACCTTCACATGTGTCTCCTTTTATAATAATCATAAAGTGCTCTATATTTCATCTCGCAATTTACTTCCGGGTGTTCCGTTTTGAACAGCCAATCATCTGCGAGATAGTGAGCACGGAGAGGGGGAGAGAGAGAGAGAGAGAGAGGGGTGAGAGAGAGAGCGCGAGAGAGAGAGTGAGGGAGGGAGGGAGGGAGGGAGGGAGGGGGAGGGGGAGAGAGAGCGACAAGGAGAGCATGTGTGTGTGTGTGTGTGTGTGTGTGTGTGTGTGTGTGTGTGTGTGTGTGAGAGAGAGAGCGCGAGAGAGAGAGGGAGGGGTGAGAGAGAGAGAGAGAGAGAGGGAGGGAGGGAGGGAGGGAGGGGGAGGGGGAGAGACAAGGAGAGCATGTGTGTGTGTGTGTGTGTTTGTGTGTGTGTGTGTGTGTGTGTGTGTGTGAGAGAGAGAGCGCGAGAGAGAGAGAGAGGGAGGGAGGGAGAGAGGGAGGGAGGGGGAGAGAGAGATGATGAAGGAACAACACACAGCTGTGCGCAATGACTGCACAGACAGACAGACGGGAGAAGCACAGGCTGCACAGCTGATTTTCAGCGTTCGCTGTTGTGATAACTATTAAAGTTTCTAAAACGTAACTTTCAAGTGACGTTTATAGGGGGAAACATGATGAAAGCATTTGTTTTCGCATTGGTAGGTCAGGAAAAAAATTATAATACTATAATACAATTAAAATTACATTAAAAAATATATATCTTTTTTTTTAAACTACATTCAAATGGCAATTTTAGCATTCGATTTACAAAAGAGAGAGACAGAGACACGGAGAGAAAAAAAAACTCGGGGGGTGGGGGGGGGGCACAACACGGCCGATCGATCTACACCAGACTTTTCATAGCGAGCGTATGCGTGGTGCGCACAGCGCGTTTGTTTAGATCCAAGTGATTATCAATGATACCGGCTACACCAGGCGCGCGGATACGCTGTTATATTATCTTATTAATTCATTCGAACTCTGTAGAACTTCTCCGTGTTGTGTGTGTGTGTGTATGTGTGTGTGTGTGTGTGTGTGAGAGAGAGACACACACACTGCAGGCAAAGGGGCGGGGGGCCGGGTGAAGTCAAGGCACAGACGGGTCGCCTATGTTGTTTACGGACAAAGGATGTTATGAGACAACAAAAATTAAACCTGCCTTAACATTTGCGTGCATTAGCACACAATGAGGCTAAAGGAAACATTCTGTCTAAATCACTAAATCTCCAGTTTGCTAATTCACTACTTCTACTACTACTTCCCTATTTGAAACTTTCAATTTCTCTAAATATTATACACTTTCACGCCAGCCTACCCAGCCAGCACGCCCATTGCGTCCCATATGGTTTCAAGGTGGGCTAAACCATATGGGCCCCATGTCGGCAATGTCAGCGGGATCCACTTGGGTCCCAACTGGGATGCCCATGTGGGATATAAGTGGGTTCTATCTGGGCCTTAGGTGGGTCCCACCTAGGCAATTCTATGTGGGACCAAGGTGGGTCCTAACTGGGTTGCCCATGTGGGCTATAGGTGGGTCCTACCTGGGCACTAGGTGGGCCCCAACTAGGCAACTCTATGTGGGACTCAGGTGGGTCCTAACTGGGTTTGCCCATGTGGGCTTTAAGTGGGTACTACCTGGGCCCTAGGTGGGCCCCAATTTGGCAATTTATGTGGGGCTGACATGGGACCCATATGGTTTCAAGGTGGGCTGAACTATATGGGCCCACTTGGGCTTTCCCGTGTGGGCTATACGTGGGTTCTACCTGGGCCTTAGGTGGGCCCCACCTAGGAAATTATATGTGGGACCGAGGTGGGTCCCAACTGGGTTGCCCATGTGGGCTTTAGGTGGGTTCTACCTGGGCCCTAGGTGGAACCCAACTAGGCAATTTTATGTGGGACCGAACCTTATTGGACAGACAGGGGGACAAACACACAGGGACAGAGACAGAGGGGAGCACAGGACACTCTGATTATAAGCGACTTTGCCCTACTTTCACGCAATACTCTCGCTCACACTGTGAGGTGGCTGTAAGGTGGATCTGCGATGCGAAGTGTACGACGCGTCACGCTAGATGTGAGGGCCGCGCAGCGGCCCGAACTTCTAGTTGTAACAATGGAGCGCAACTGACCTGTCCAGAGGATCCAGGATCCAGGAAGTCAACGTCATTCCAGTGGAAGAAGCCAAGACGTTGATTGATTACCCACATGTTCACTGTGTGCCATTTTCACTCAACAATATCGTCCACACCGACCTGTGAAAATGTGCTCCTAGTACAGTCAGTGGTTCTGTTCTCCATATGACTTATGGTTATGGCTTGGAGATCACCAGAATTACAGATACCCAGCGCAGGCCTGTGGTGTACGTGTATCCATAATTTCACTTCATCCATTTTCAACCTTGTTATTAACCTAACCATTGCTCTACTCATCATGGCACAATTTCCCTCTACTCTATTCTACTCACTCGTCTCATGGGTTCAGTTCAGAAAAAAATAACCTGCTAGTGCCTATCAATGACATCATAAATGGGGATACCAAGCTAATAAACATCTTTTAAAAAATAAAAAAATTAACAGCCTTTCTCCTCCTGGAAAGTTATCTGAAATAGAAGCCATTGTTCTGTGGGGAAAGGGGGAATTGGTAGGTTTCCACAGCCCTCCGGCTCCTAGCTGAGACAGAGCGAGTAAACAGAAATGGCGCCATCTAAAGGCGCATGAGTATTAGTGAGTAGCAATTATATGAAGGTCGTTTGAAAATTGGTGAAGTGGTCATTTAATCTCCTTTCTATTACTCTGGGATGAAACAGTAATTAATAGGCCTAGCAATTAATCAATAAAACATGCTGCAGCTAGCCTGTTGGTTGTTCAGTGTGGGCAGCCACATAAATAGTATGGGAATGTTATGTCCTGTACAGGTGTTACCAATGATACTAATATTAAGACTCTGATCCAGTGTAGCAGAGCCTTTCCATTTAGCCAACATGCACAATAGCAGCACCCTGACCTGAATGGAAAACAACCTTAAATAGTAGCTATAATTAATAGGTAATTTGAAATGATTTTCTTTGGTTAAAATAAGTGTTAAATAGCTCTATATTCTGATAGTACTCATTGCTATAGAGTGTTTGTTCAGTAAAAGGAGACTCCTTGTCTCTCCAGTTCTTTATAAAACAGAAAATACATTTTCGTTTCAGTTTCAGTTTCATTTCCAATTTTATCCAATCAGGATAGAGAACTCAATCAGGATATAGATTAAACAAGTGAAATTGGAAGTGATGACACTAAGAAATGAGCTGGCAAAATTGGAACTGGAACTCTATAAAAATGAAGCTTAAAAATGGGTACTTTCTCCTGATTGACACCTACCGGAAAATGTATTTTCTGTTTATTAAAGAGCTGGAGAAACGGGGAGACTCCTGTTACTGAACAAACACTCTATAGCAATGATTACTATCAGAATATAGTGCTTTAACCTTTTAACAAAATACTTTTTGTTTTAACCCAAAAATATCACTTACCCTACCTTTAACAACTGGATCAACTGTATATGTTTCAATAAGATTTGTTGAGCTTGCCCAACGGTCTTGAACTTTGAAAAATGCTGAGCACTTAAAGATAGTCAGCCTCTGAAATTAAGCCTAAAGGGCAAGTTACTATATTGGCATTGATAAACTGTATAGAGACCAAAGTGTCAAAGCATGTCCATTGTCCAACATCTGAACATAGGACCGAACAGGATGGCCAGTAAAACTACTGGACAAAAACAACTTGCACTGTTGAGACGTTCTAGACACCAAGTAGACATTTGATTTTGAAATTCTACCGGTTTTCAAACAGTGACATTTTATTTACTTCCATCATCGATGAAAGAGCAATGAGATGAATTCATGAATTGAAAGATAATAAGGGGGCCTTAAATGTATTGTTCATCATCGTCATAACATAGCCCTGGCTTGCAGAGGTTGATCTTGCATGTGACCGGAAGCTGCGATATCTCCTGTGACTCAGAAACAAAGATAATGTTAGGAAATGTGGGCATGAAGACAAAAGCTATAAAGCAATGCATATGGAGCAGACACAAGTAAGGGGTTAGAATTAGTTTTATTATTATTACTTGATAGAGCAGAAAAAAACCAAAACAAACATTTCTTGTACACTTTCTTTTTCAACAGGGTTGCAATTGCATTTGACAGTGCTGGCACCCCAAGAAAACGGAATGGTGTTCTTGTTGTCAGACAGCAGCAACAGGCAGTAGTCAGAAAAGCACAGGGTTACATTAAGCAGGGCACAGCATTGTAGGATTGCAGACAATATGCAATATACAGATCATCTGGAATATTGCAGATACCACTTTCATAAAGAAAGACTTAACTAGTGCACAGATGGCTGAATTCATCCAATCTCCGTTCACATAAACATATTTCTATTGAGAATGTACACTGCTGCACCATCCTCAATGTAACCCTGGTTTATTGAGAGTTAAACCACAGGACTTGAAAGAATATATACCTACAGTGTATCGTGTCTTAGTAGCGAGCCTAATGGGCCGTCCACACCAAGCACTATAACTATAAACATATTGTTTTAAAAATTGCTCTAACTCAAGTGGATGGCTGAGTCCACACCACAACTATAACATCCGAGGTGAATGACATAGTGCTTGGTGTGAATGGCCCTTAATGCTACAAGCACTGCAGACAAGTAGGGCCCCAGTTCTTTGTGAAATTGTATCGGTTACAACATAAGGAATGGGACATTGGGAGAAAAAGACATCAAGTTTCTGGTCATAAAATAATGGGTGATGATCAGCATGATTGTTTGAATGTAAAAGAGATGGAATATAGCTTGGTGCAATTAAAAATAAACTGCAGACACCTTCCATACTGACAATGTCCCCTGTCAGTACAATTAATGGCTGTATCTGAAATTTGGACAATCACACAACTCCAGACGTTTTAGCGGAACAATGCCTGTTTAAGAACTTGATTTACAACACAAATTTTATAATTACCAATTAATTTGACTTTTATTCCTGCTAGGCCATCGCTTTTCTTTGAGAGAAAAAGTCAGTGTAGTGTGAAAGTGGTTGGGAATACAGCAACTGAACATCCTCTATGACATCTGAACTCATTAAGAAGACAATACTCTGTTCTAAAAAAAAGAAGAAAGGAAGTTCTGTAGGCATAGAGTATGTCACTGCTATATATTAGAGATTTTATTTTCACCACTAGCTTATCCTGTGCTGCTGCTTATAGAACCACAGCTTACATGAAACGGCATAGATAGCTCATTTTAAGGATCTGACAAAAATCATACACACTTCAATGTAAAAGAAAGACTAATAAATCCATGTCATGTGTTGCTATAGGGGTTTTTGCATAACTACATTCTGAAAGCTGTCCAGCTTCTTTTAGACCAATTAAAGGGTGCTTAGGAACAACTGGACACACAAGAAAAACAAAGTCTAAAGTGAAGATCCATTCAAACTTAGGGCATAAGCGTATATCTTAACTAACGTGACCCTATAAATAAACCCAGAGACAGAGTTTGTCTATAGAAGAAAAATAATGCACCACAACCTATGACTAAAAGCAAATCAATGTCATAAAATATGACATTCCTTACACCCTCTCTGTTTAGCATGAATTCATCTTTATATCCAGAGAGGGTTAAAATAAACTAGAAACCTTCTAGTAGAAGGGATTCCATTTGGGCTCCACTAGTTCTTTGGAAGGTTTTTACAATATTCAAGAAGAATACTCCTCCAAACATATGGCCGTGTTTTATTGTGTTTTTTTACATTAGTCAGTGAACCCATAATCTGTATTTTAACTCATCTTAGAAAACTCTTTAAAACTAGGCTAAAACACGTAACCCAGCAGATGTAAAACCACCTCAACAGTAACATTAGCCTTTCAATTCAGGCCTCAACAAGAGGCCACTTCCAAAATATCAGGGAGCACAATATCTCAACACAGTATATGACTTACAGAAGAAAGAAGACAAAAATTCTAACATTCAGCCATACAAAATTACCCGACACACCAAGCCTGCTTCTCTACTTTAACACACCATAGGTTAAAGAGAAGAGGCCATCTGTGTGCGGATAGAGAATATTTTTTTTACAGTCATTTGATTATATTCATTTTTGCAAAGCTGAAGCAGTTCTTAGTATTTCGTGGATGGTCCTCAAAGCTCCACCACAATCCCTGCCATGAGGTCTTAAGTTAAGTTCGGTCCTGCCACCGTTTTGGGCCTGAGTCTAGCCATCTCAGACTGGAGAGGAGTAGGAAGTAAGGCGAATCATTCACGGTGTGTGTGATAGTGACCCTCTACCTGTCTGAACCAGAGACAGGGAAGGGCAGTGACCCTGCAACAACTCTTGGTGCAAACAAAGTTAAACTGACATACCGGGAGGGAAGGAAGGAGTGGCAACACTATTGAGGTCTGAGAATGTACTATATGTGTCCATGTCAAGCCTTCCAGTTACCCTCAGTCCTTAGGACATACAGTAATCCTTGTATCCCAGAGGCCTGAGTTGTCTCAATATGCCTCCATATTGGGAGGAAAGGCTCAGAAGAAGAATAAAAAGAAAGATGGTGGCGGAAAGAGCAAGGGAGAGGTGGAGAGACTTATTTCTTTCTCCTTTTCTTTCTTTCTTTTAATCATTGGTCAAAAAGTCGATCCTCCCCAGCATAGTTTTGGCAGGATGCAGTGTTCGTTAGGTTGATAATGAGAATGACTATTATTGATATTATTAATAATGGGAGGGGTGACGGTTAATGGTGGGAATAAGGAATCAGGTTGTATTATTTCCATGTGTTGGCTGTCTGGGAGATGGAGCGGGAAGGAATCATGTCCAGCAGGTACTCTCGTTGACGCTCCACAGCGGAGGTGGTCTTGTGCGCAGACAGGCTGGGATTCACATAGGCCATGGTCACACCTGACAGAGAAGAAGCACATTAGAGGGTCAATACCTTTCCATTATAAGCTCTCTAATTAACAGTGACAGAGGTTCTTTCTAAAAAGGCTTTTTTCGCAAAAGTCCGATATGAAAATACTATGAACATTAACCCAAAACTAAGGGCGCAATTTCGAAGCCCTGAAACCTTTCATCTCTCTCATTTGTTGGACAGGCTGTTTGCATGATTGCAGATAAAAAGCTCCCAAAGATGGGGGGACGATACACCCAGATGTAGTATTCCAGAGGTCAAGTTTGCTTGTATAGCCGTTAATGACAGTTACAGTCTGAAACAGGTTTGCAGGCCCAAACTGAAGGAAACAAAACGACACCCCCTAACCATAGAAAAGAGAAGAGTTTACAGAAGAGAACCAAAACAAAGATAACTACCGAACACAAGGCTGAGATAGTGATAGCATTTTTATAGGTGAGATCACAGCAAACACTCATAAAATGCAGTGGCTTCGATTAATAATGTGTTGCCACAGAAAGCTAGTTCATCGGACTCTATGCACAAGAGATTATAGAAGAGCATGTGTTGATTATAAAAAATTGTTGTGCATTTCTTCCCTGCAAAGAAACCGTATATGGTGTGAAAAAAACGTAATTGGTGGTACACCACTACAACTGACACACATTACTGTGTAAAGGACGATGGAAAAGAGATGGTGGAGAGAGATGGTGTAGTCTCTACTGATTGAAAGATCCATAGAAAGATGTCACCCCAGAATAAAAACATGCCATTACCGCTCCCGGCTTCTGAGTTTAGGACATCAAAAACAAAGACATACAGTACAATCTGAAACTACATTGATACTGACGTAAGAAAGAGCAAAGGGATTGGTGAACGAGAGGTGACTGGGAAAATTAGAGCAAAAAGGAAGCCACCTTAAGGTGCTGTGACAGGAAGCGACAGACAGCCCCATGAGGGAGACGGAAGGAGTGAACTGGTGGCGGAGTGGAGAGTGTTCTCAGGCTAGCCTGGTCTCACATTTATCTACCTGTGTTCCCGCCGCTCTGCTTCCTCCAGGCAGCCATGTTCATGTTGCCCTGGTTACTGCTGCTGGTGGCGCTGACCTTTGCCCCCTGCTGCAGCGGGCGTGCTGCGGCATGCTTACCTGGCCTGCTGACCAGCGCGGCCGCTGACACGGCGCTCTGCAGCTGGGAGGAGGAGGAGAAGGAGTGGGCCGTACCACGAGAGCTCACCACAGACTGGATGCTACGGGACAGCTGACCAGGACTCTGGAGGGAGGGAGAGAGAAAGGGACAGGAAATTAAGTTCATTCAATAACAGGAGTTTTATTTTATTTTATTTAGAATAGCCAATTAAGTTTACCCCCTTTTTCTCCCCAATGTAGTTGTTATGCCACATGTGTGTGTTGTCACTGCTGTCATATCCTACTGACTCACCTGCCAGTGAGGAGCCCCCACCAGGAGGACGTAGAACCTACGTCCTACTCCTCCCGCCAAACACTCCCTGCTGACAGGTGCCAGCTGCCACCCCAGTCCGTAGGATTACATGCAATGACTAATATCGCCTTCCCCGCCTGGCTTCCCTCCCCCGAACACGGGCCAATTGTGTTTTTATAGACGCCCGACAAAGCCGGATGCACCACGGTGGATTCGAACCCACAACCTCCGTGATGGTGGGCAGAGACCTTACCACTGCGCCACCCGAGCGCTTAAATCACAGGAGGTTTGTCCTCAGAAAAAAATCATTCCGATTGAATTGTTGACTCGAGTATTGAGGGCAGCACTCACCTGTTTGATTGTGGAGTGGTGGCGTGAAACAGGCGTTCCTCTATGCTGCAGTTGCTGATGCTGCTGCTGCTGCTGCTGCTGCTGGTGCTGCTGCTGCATGGCAGCCCTGACTTGTTTGTACTGCTGGGACACCAGCGCCTGCTGCTCGCTCTTGGACATTGAGGGGGAGGAGGTGGTTTTGGAGACGGAAGGGGATGAAGAGGAGGCAGCCTGTTGAAGGATGCGCTGCTCTATCTCCTGCTCCTGTTGGAGGGCCTTAACAAAGGCTGCCTTCAGCCTATTAGTGTGCTCAGCTTTCAGGGCTTTCTTCTGATTGGACGACATGCACTGGTCACAAAGGATGGCCCCGGCCTTCTCTTGTCGCCAGCGGGAGGTAAAGTCTGTCTTGCACTGAGCGCAGGTGTGTGGCTCTTTGGGGGGAGTGCTGGCCAATGCTGTAGCCAGGCCCACATTACCTGTGTGATGAGAAAATAAAAAAAAAGGAGCTCATTGGAGAAGCAGCTTAAACTCAGATTCCATTAGAGCATAGGTCTTCAACAGGGGGTCCGGGACCCCGGTCTTCAGAATTACTACAGGGGAGGCCGCCAAATTTTCAATTTTTACTTTACCACTTGAACCCTAGCATCTGTATTCTGGGAGGGACATTTGCTGAAAATAGCTGATCTACAATCTCACAACGCGTGTTGTGAGCTTGTAGATCGGCTATTTCATGCAAAGGGATTTGGTGTACAGGGACAAAAATAGTTGACCAAGTACAGAGCCAAAGGTAAGGTTTACTAAGCATTGAAGGTTTACACATTAACATGAATCCAACATATTAATAGAAAAGATAATGTATAAACAAATAAACATTAATTTAACACAACACTGATGATAGCGCTGTCAAACAAGTCTATGAAGCCATCTATGAAATCTATGAAAAAGTTGAATCTGTAACACTATTTCATACAATGTGTAGTGGGGGTCACTGCTTCATCTCTCTCTCAGCTAAGGGGTCCTTGGCTTGAAAATCCCAAACTGAAGACAGGCCTTTCCAATTACTACAACCCTGGGATGTTTGTTAGAGTGAAGGGGCTCAACCCACCTCTGCCATGAATCTCCAGCAGTTTTTGTACCACCTCTTCCAGCCCCAACAAGTAGATGAACTCATTATTGGCTGCCGATGGGAGGAAGTTAAACTCTGGGGCAGACGGTTTAGGAGGAGGGATTTCCAGTAGGGTCTTCTCCAGCTGTTTACGCAGAGCCAGTTTGGCAGCTGCTTGTCGGCTGGCTGGCGACTCATTGGAGTTGGACGACAGTGACGAGCCCTTTAGGTTGGTTGGAGAGGCCTAGACATAAAGCACACATAATATTTTTCTTATCTGGTTATACAGACAAAAGGAGGGGATTTAAAAATTGTACAGGGGGCTTTTTATTGCAAATGCAGTACAAACAACATAACTACCAGGGAAACAGCGGTTAGGTAAAATAGCTAGTCTACGAAAAGCACCAGAGTTTCTTTTAACTCATTCACTGGCACTGACGTAATTGACGTAATTATTCCCGTTTACCAATACTGCCACTGACGTTTTTTGTTTTGTTTTGTTTTTTTTTAGATTTGACCCAAAGACCAAGGAGATATGATTTTTCGAAGATTTAGACTCCCATCCACTTCCTTGTTAACTTAAAAATTCTGTATCTCGGCTCCTGAGTACTTTTTTTTTTTCAATGAAAAATCTCTGGCAGTGGGCAAACGCGGCCAGCAATAATTGTGGCAGTGAATGAGTTAATTGATAATTAGTAGTAAATTGTTTTGTTTTAACTCTGCTAGTTGTGTAAACATTTCACCGGATGAAAAGATTGAGAAGAACCACTGAGCCAGACTAATAGTCTTCAGGCTGCTTTAGCAATGAAAATGGTGTTCCACAAGGGTACTAGTTGTGTTCTTACCTGAGGGATGTTAACCATGACATTGGTGTTAGCCACATTAGCCACCCTGATAAGACCCTGCTGGATGATCCTCTGGCCCTGCACCTGGACGTTGGGCACAGAGGCCCTGGGAGCCAACAGCAGGGGCGGAGGGCCAGAGCCACTGTGCTGATGTTGATGCTGGCGCAGACTGGCAATCTGCTGAGGTGTCACCGCAATGGGCTGACAAAGAAGCAAAAGCAAGATGAGATAGCAGTGGTAAAAAGGGCAGGGCGATAAACAGTAAGTCAACTTTATCACTTTCTGTAATCAATGAACATTATCCAAAGATGTTATTAAAGGATGAAAATTGAAGTGGAATTGGAACACAAATAAAGAAAATCTGACATTAGTGCCGTTATTACAATTTCCATATAACAATTATTATCAGCTGACACCAACCTGTGCCCCTCTGACCAGGGGAGGCATGACAACCTGGTTAGTCTGTTTGGACGGGACATGCTGCCCACCCCGCACCAATGGTGGCGGGATCACTGTGCCTGAGCTACGGCCTGACACCTGAAAACATAACATCACATCACATTACTCCCAAAACAAAACAATAAACACATCCTCCAAGCTGATGCAACAGAAAACTGCAAGTAGCAGAGTTATTACACCTCAATTTCTCTCCTCTTGTTTTATTAATAGACATATTCAGGTCAGAAAGGAAGACAGGTACAAATGCCTATGTAGATTAAATCACCACATAACTTAATCCGTGCTTTTACTTGAATGCCACAACTAGAGAATCTACTATTGAATATTGTAACTAAAATGGTCCCGTGTGGGAGAGTTTGCAGGGACAATAAGCAGCTGTAGTGGTAAGTAGGTGTCACCTGGAGGGGTCCTTTGCCTGATGTGATGCTACCTCTCACCAGAGGAGGAGGAGTAGCCACAGAGCCAGTCGACTGGAAAACAAGAAAACAAATATGAAGAGTTAACAACTTGTTCATTCTATACACACACAAGGGTTGTTCGATGCCAATACATTTCACAGCGGCTCAAACCAAATCAACAGGGTGGGACTCGGGGCAGGTGGTACCCCCGTAAGGCCAAATAACCCCAGTCTTATCTTCAAACGCGGTAAAAGGACCCGCAGTAACAAATAAAAGTACGACAGGCCTCATCTCAGGTTGAGTCACCTTTCAGCTCATCACACTCATCCATAGTGCTAATCCAGGTGCTGATCTAGAATCACTCCTTAAAAACGGGTATAATCAAACTCCTACCCTGTTCTGTACGTGTCTGCATGTACCTTCTGTACTGTGCTGTCCTTCTGGATCTGGCTCTGTCGTAGTTTCTTCAGCAGCACCAGCTTGGCCTCTTGGAGTCTCAGCTCCTCCTTAAGCTGTTTGATAATGCGCTCCCTCTCCTCAGGACTGCTCTTCTGTGTGCACACACACACGAACACACACACACACACACACACACACACACACAACAGATAGGATGTTCAGGTTGGCTGGGGGCTGTCCGATTTATCCAAGGTGTCTGTCGGTCTATTTTTATGTATTTCTCCTTCCGACAGCTCGATTCCTCAATGTGGTGTCTATCAGACACACATGAAGTTCAGAATCAGAATCAACTGTCACATCACATGATTACAGGTGGAGGAGTGGGTGAAATTCTTTTTTTGTGCAAGCTCTCAACATTTGCAGTTACAAAGAAGAGTTAGAATAGAGAAAGACCGATTAGAGAACAAAAGAAGAAAGAAGTTTCAGTGAAACAGATTTTAATTCTTATTGATGGAGCTGGTTGACCTTTTAGCAACAGACTAATAGATCAAAATTCATCAGCAGCCATTGTGTGCCGAGGACGCATTCATCCTGATAATAACGTCAGCCCATACAAATGTGCACGTAAAGAAGAATGTTAATGTTTAAATAACCTTTAAAATCTCATAAGGAAACAAGCACAATGTTGGGTTAACTCTCAGGTTGAAATCTCAATTATGAGCCTGTGATGAGATAAACGTAAGGTTAACTGTTGCAACTAAGAGATAGATGTTGCCAAAAATGACATTTATCTTATTTTACATGTTGCCATGTACAGAAAAGGTTAACAATACCATATAACAAGATGACAAAAAACATCTACTTTCTGTTTGTGCCCGTGTTGTACTGTACTGACAGTCAACAAAACAGCACCAGTATTTTGAGCACTTAATTTGCGAGTGTGGCAGACATTTTTGTATTTATTCTGCTTCTGCATTTCACCAATCATAAAATAAGGCTTGGGATAACACGTGATTTTGTGACGTATAAGAGATATGACTGATGTGTGTGTTTAGATTAGTTGTGTGTACATTCAACGGTCTTACCATAAGTTTATCTGTGTCAGTCTTCATGAAGCAGTGCCCATTCATGAGCGGACTAGAAGGTTCGTTGTCGGACAGCACAATCACATCATCTGGTGACGGGGGCTGCCGTTCTCTTTTTACGTCACTGAGGAGAAACAAACCAAAATCATTACTACTATTATCACCAGCTTCATTTTGAGTTAATCTTCCCACCCAACGTGCAACTAAATGAGACTTCAAAGTTGTATACACGTGTGCTACTCCCATGCAGCAACTTGCAGTTTTGTACTTTGTCCAGTAGATGGCGTTAGATAAATATTTCTGCACAATCGTGGGACAGATGCAGAGTGGGACACATGAGGAGGGCAGATCTAAAGAGATCAATAGTGCTGTAATGGCGGCGTGGGGAGTGAGAGCCACACTACCGTGCTTCTCCTCCTTATCTTCAGCAAAGGGCAACACAGACAGCCCTCCCACTCCCTCTCCTCCGCTACAGATAGCAAGATCATAGTCACGAACTGCGTTCAAGACGAGGCCAAAGGGGAGTTGCTCTTTAAACGGGAGTAGTAAAGACGAGTACAAATCCTTGATAAAATCAAGACTGGTAGCTTTCCAGTGTTTTTTCCTACAGTTTGAGGAGACTATATGCATCATTATGTAGAGGTGGTGTGTAGGTTCTATAGTGGTGGTGAAATGACAGAAATGAGTTCACCTCTATAACTGTTCTTGTCAAAAGTAGAGTCCCATGGTGGGGAGACGGGTTAGGTAGGCTATGGTAGCATTTTTTGTCATTTGAGAGAGGTACAAGATAAGCTAAAGCTGCATACAAGTTTTGTTGGGTTCAGGGGGTTCATGGCTTTATGTATGTTGGGTTCAGTGGGTTCATGACTACATGTATGTTGGGAGTTGTTATGTATGCGTGCATTTAGTAACATGGAGCCGTTATGTAATTGTCCAGGGCCTGTAAAGCCAGGGGCGTCAGAACTCTGCTTAAGGCCTAGTCTACCACCCAGGCAGGGCCTCCACCCCTCCCTTCCAGAAAAGGACCTAGGGCCTAGTGAGATCGGCTCAGCCTGGGCCTCGGCTCTTCCCTCCCTCCCGGCGGCTGACACCAGAGTCACAGAGCAGAGTGGAGCAGGAGTCCGCAGGACACACTGGAGAGGGTGACAGGGTGGGGGAGGGGAATACATGGCCAGGAGCCAACCTATTGTGTACACATTCACTCGTTCACCCACTGAGTCAGTCGCCACTTTGCACCCCCCCCTCCCTTCCCGCCTCTCTCACTCTTTCACCTTTTATTCCCTAACTTGCTCACTCAATTCTTCACCCTCCTCCACCACCATAAGCAACGTCCTCCTCGCTCACTCATCTTTGCTATACTCTCCTCCTACATATATGCAAACGCATACGCACACACACCGTTATGTGACTTGTGAAGAGGATAGAATAGGGAAAACAAACAAAAGGTTGGACTCTACTAGCATGCTGGAATTAGCAAATTATCAAACCAACGACACCAGCGATACTTATCCGATGTTTACATAATAATTTATATGATGCCAAACAACAATTTCAACATAAAAGTTCAAGCTATAGTAAGGACAAATCCCAATAAACTTTGGCACAATGTTGTTTTCCATACTTCTTTAAAATGCCATTTATCTACGAGACACCGCAATTAAGCTACAACTTCCTAGACAGAATGTCCCTGGCGCTCAGTTGCTCACTCAAATGTAGATGTTGACAGAATACTGAGATCAGAGAAATGCGCCTGCTAAACCACTTAAAATGCTTTAAACTAATACTCACTAGATTTACAGTATTTAGTGATTCTTCAGCTATGAGCAGCTGACAACAAACTATTAAAAATGATACATTGCACTGATCAGTGGGAAGTACTTTGACAGGCACACAGACATCAGCAAGCATAATGCTCCCAGATACTGATCATGGGGGGACAACAGGGGTTCAGGACAGTTTCAAATAAAGCTGTAAGAGAAAATGTTGCAGTCACTCTGGGAATGAGGGTTATAAAATGTATTGGCCACCCATACCAGAAACAATGGCAGAGTTAGAAGCTACTGTACAATCAGGCTATAATTCTTTAACAAAGAGGATAAACTAACCACAGCTGACCTGAGCCTAGATGTCCCAGCAACACTTAATAAACTTGACGTTTTTTCTCCTAAACTGAGAGGCACTAGCCTTTCATTGAGATGTGGTGTGACCTACTGCTCAGCTGACAGCAGCTTATACAAGCATCACAACAACACGCACCAGTGTGGTTATGTAAGGTCCAGTGTTTCTGCATGCCTCAACTTCCAAGTTCAAAGCATCACATAGACTATACAGTAATGATGAATCAGATATTTATACAATGGCTACTCCATTCAAGACACAGTGCAGACATTCTTTTCAAAGACACCGGCGAAGAGGGACTGCTTAGACTTTGG
Source organism: Gymnoscopelus braueri (assembly GCF_963280865.1). NCBI lineage: Eukaryota > Metazoa > Chordata > Actinopteri > Myctophiformes > Myctophidae > Gymnoscopelus > Gymnoscopelus braueri. The sequence goes on along the minus strand of NC_137607.1, from coordinate 51,460,060 downwards.
CCAATATTTGATAATATCGTGTTTGACTTAGGCCGCATTATTGGCCCACTAAAATTATACATTTTCTGCTAGAATTTGGTGCAAGTGACCAAATGACCCCCTCTCAATTTACCAGGAATCTGTATCATGACAGCAGTGTTGTAGTGCTACTTTTAGAAGTGGGGGAGCACCCCTATAACACACATGCGAGCGCACATGCATTCACGTGCACGCACATTGCGCACGGACACGCGCACGCATACACTATAAAAACATGCAGAGGTAATATGAAAACATTGTGAGAGCACACCTTGACCAATATGAAAACATTACATTGCGTATGTTATGAATAGCATTAAAATGTGAATTACTTCAATAAATATGAATGAAATTTTTGAATGTGGATGTGAGCCTATATGCATGGTAACAGGTGCATGGCAAAGGGTGTATTCTTCCCTATCAAAAGCCTACATTTGTGTGGGATGTGATTCATGTGAATAGTTTCTAGTAGTTACAAGTTACAACTACAACTTCTATAATTTATCTGACACTTGCTCCAGTCTAATTTCCCACTCTATAATCACCAGCAGTAGGCTACTCAAGATGAATGTCGGATCGTTTTTCTAGTGATTGATAAGGCTGCAATACAGCACGATATTATTACCGGTACATGTCTTCCATGCACAGCCATATGAACACTTAATGCATTTTCATGGAGAGATTATCTCGGCAGCATTGTAATTGTTATCGTGTGATCCCGTACCAATATTGTCCGAGTGAATATCATGGAACAGTGGAGATATTTGACTAAATACATGTTTTCTGCCAGAACTTTTAGTTAAAATAGTTGACCCAAAGTCGTGCAATTAATTATGGAAGAGTGGCCTATCCTACACAAGGAGCACTGAAACCCCTGGACGAAAATGCATTGTGCTTTCTGTGTCTGTGTATCATGTATGTATCTAATAAATGCAATGTATGGAATTAAGCTCTACTGACGAACGGTAAGACAGAATGTAGGATGTTTATTCTGCTGGTTTTATTTTACAAGGCCACTAAAACTGCAGAATGAATTAACTGCTGAATGGGGTTTGACCAGAGCGAATTTAATTTACTTTCACTAGGCTATCAGACGCTAAATAGCAGATCTACAAGCACACAATGCATTGCGATGCATTGTGAGCTTGTTGATCTGCTATTTTTGGCAAAGAGCTCCAAGTACAGAGCCAGCACAGGTCCAGTGTATGACTGACAATTTCACGATAAATTAAAATCTACAAGATATGATTATTGTGAGAGTTTTTTATCATGACAAACGATAACGAATATTGTCCCATCCCTAGGTTAGCTTAAGAAGCTTAAGAAAACTATGCCTATTATAAAGAAGCTGAATAGAAGATTAAGTTGTTCGATGCTATAATAACCATCTACAGTGTACACTATTCTACTGTGCAGTTCTGTGAAAAACGAGAGCGGTTTGTGGAAAAAATAGACTTGAGGTGGAAAAAGGGGATCAGTTCCAGTGTTGCCATGTCTGCTTATTATAAGCGACTTTGGGCTTGTTTTACTGTAAAGTCTCTTGTAAATATCGGTAGTTGCGGGGTTGCGTTTTTTTGGGCTTGTTTTCAAAGTGTAGTTGCTTATTTGGGCTTCCAACTTTTTTAAAGTTTAAAACAGTGGTTCTCAAACAGTTTCATGTCACGGACCACCTAAATTAACTCATTGGCCGCCATTATCGCATTAACGCGATCTAATAAATAGCGCGCTTGGCCGCCAGGATCGCGTTAATGCGATCTATGGTCTTTATTGATCTTTATGCTCTGATCACGCTATTCTGTTATGAATCAGGCTAAGTTTCGGGTTCCACTTACTTCAACCACCACTGCATCCGGTTCCATGACTTGGGTTCCGTTTTCGGTTTTACATTTTTCCCCCCAGTCATTTTCGACCATAATAGGGAAACAAATGGTTTTTCACACGCTATGAAAAACGATCGGAGACCTCCCCTCCTATAATCTATGGTCTGGGTGACGAACAGTCATCCCCGTTGTGTATCACAAAGTAATTTTCGCCGATAACAGAATCTGAGACATTTCACTTCCGGTTCATGTGTTTCACTGTGTGAGTGGGTCTGGGAGGGGGCGAGTGTGATCGAGAGGCGATCAAGCTTGGTATGTGCTGCACTCTAGTGGTGGAACGATCAAAACGATTCAAGTGTCAAGCCAGAATTTCTAGATGTGAATTAAATAACAAAATAACGAAACAAAAAAACACGAAAATCGCTGGCAAGGGCTGCTATGAACGAGGTTTTAACTCTGGCAGTCAATGAGTTAATATGCATTTGTCCACGAACTAAAAAATATTTTGTGCCACGGAACCCCCATATAAGATTTTTGTATTTAAAGTGTTTCAAAGATATTGCATATATTTGTCATTCCCCCCCACCCCCCAATATCTTTTGAAAATAGCAGATCTACAAGCTCACAACGTGTCCCATCCTGAGCTTGTAGATCTGCTATTTTCAAATAATAATACAGTAAAGTAGTGCTCATGTGGCCTAATCGCTTCTTTTGGGCTCGTTTTCGAAGACAACAGTGATCAGTTCCACAAGCCCATCTCACTCCATGTCCAGTGTGCATGCATACAGAGCACTCATTGATTAACTTGTTGCCATTTTAACTGCCACAGGCAGCTTGTGGTTGTTTCGGCTAATGTTGTATGGGAGTTACTGTCTGGGGTCAAGTTATCTCCTTTGGCCAAATTACACTTAAAAGCAGCAATTCGTAAGCTTTATGTCCTACCCGGGATTCAAACCCGGGCCTCCCACGTGAGAGACCAATTATCTCTCATGCAAGAGGCAATCCCCCACTTGGCCTTGGGAGACAGTACTACTTGTAAAACAATAGGTGCCTACCCAACACCAGGGTCTACATTTCTCAATGGAAGTAGTGGAGTAGGGAGACCATCTCCAACCATAGATGTACTAGGTATTGTATTAACATACTCTACGATACAGATTGGTTAAATAAAATTGTATTCATTCAAATTAAAATTGTATTCATTCAAATAAGTTCCGGATTGTGGCTTTAACAATCTTTATAAATACTTCATGTCTAAGAACAAAACAGCTTCACAAGAACAATGTTCGCTTCAGGTTCGCTAAATGAGTCGATAAAAAGACAGACTGTTGATAGTTTCTCTGTATCGACAGCAAAAGTAGTAAACAGATTTGTTTTTACTTTTATTTCTTTTAGCTCTTTTTTTCTTCTGCTGCAAATTTATGAGAAATTCCAGAACGAACACATTTTACTGTTTTAAACGCTAATAATTTTAACTTCAATTAACGCTTAAAAGAATGAAGGTAGTTCTAAACAAATTGACACACAAGACAAACATTTGACCCAACTATTATCATTATTATTATTTTTTTACCATGTTGTCAGTTTAAAGCCCCGTCTTAACAGCAAGCGTCTGAGATGCATTTTTTACTTACGTAAGTGCTGTGTAATTTAAGTTTAAAAATAAGAAGAAGAATCGTGTGAGAATTGTAATCTCAATTCTTAGGGAGAAAATTATGATTCACATTTTAGCAAGAATCATGCAGCCCTATTGTAGAGTTTGACTGGTGGACAACACAGTGAGCCATTATTTTACCTGCATTACGTGTATCACTTTCAATGCAAAATATATGAACAATCAAATTATATTTGATAAATTCAAGTATTATTTCTCGGCCCTGGTATAAAGCCTAAAAAAAGGAATATATTTTGTGTCGGCATGGAGAACCCGTCGACACTCGACAGTCAGTCGTTTGGCCAACAACATCCCTGGTAAGAGTTAGTAAGCGCGACATGCCAAAGGTTACACAGGAGCAAAGGTCACACTTGGGCGAACTTGTGATATATCAACACTGAAATCAAACTGATCCACAGTCCACACTTTGAGTCATCTCCCTCCTTCCATCACCACAGTATGTGTCTAAATCATCACTATCCCAAACAGTGGTGTAAAGTCACTAAGTACATTTACTCAAGCACTGTACTTAAGTACAATTTTGAGGTATTTTTACTTTACTAGAGTATTTCCAATTTTCAGTACTTTTACTTCTATTCCAGTACGTTTCAAAGGCAAATATTGTACTTTTTACTCCACTACAATTATTTGAAAACTTTAGTTACTACTTACTTTGTAATTTTGATTATTACAAAACATACATTAACCCTTTCAGCCCTATATACAGTTCATTTCGGCCATTTGAAAATAGCCGATCTACAAGCTCACTATGTGTCACGATTGTGAGCTTGTAGATCAGATTTTTATACATTTTATACATTTGAAAACTTGTGAAACGGGACATTCAGCCTAATGAGTACTTTCTACTTTTGGTACCAATACTTTTGTTCTTTTTGTACTCAAGTAAATTTTGAATTCCGGACTTTTACTTGTAACAGAGTATTTCTACATTGCAGTGTTGATACTTTTACTTAAGTAAAAAATGTGAGTACTTTTTCCACCACTGCTTCCAAACACGTCACATGACATCACACATTTTTCTGTGTGGTCATGTGTCACACCCACCGATCTTGCCTGCCCCTCCCTCCTCCAACTGCTTCTTGCAACGTGGAAACCATGGCAACAGCTAGTTGGAACCAGTTTGTGACATATAGCCTTCATTTTGTGTGAGGCCAAGTTCAGGTGCTGCTGAGAAAATGAAACTCAGGCCTCTGGAGCCAAACTTCTCAAAATGGGGCAGTGACTGACAACTACCACCAACCACACAATGACTTCCTGTACAACTCCTCCATCAGACCACTAGCTAGAGCAAAACTAGGCATTGAAACACCAGTAGCATTAGCCTAATGCTAGTGGTGTTTCGAGAGCCAGACAGATATTTTGACATCGGTATCAGCAATTATGCAGCCGATGTGTCCCGATTTTTTGTCACTTTCAATCTGGCCTCCCTAATTTGAGCATGCAAGCTTTAAACGCATCGTAATGAGACGCATTGTGAGCATGTAGATGTGTAGATGTGCTGGGGGAAACAGCACAGTGTTAGGCTATACAGTTGCTCAATTGTCTTCAGATTTGTACTCACCTACTCCTCAATATTAAAAGAAAATGTTTCCCTGATGTTCTCTACTGTCTTCACAGTGAATGTGTGTCAAGAAAGACGTCCATGCTGGTATATTTGAATAAGGAAAATAACTAATGACAGACCATGGTCATTTAAAAGTGATAGTCTTGCACTGTTCTCCCCTGCCATATAATTAGTAAGATGCATAATATTGAGGCAAAAGTTGCATTTAATTGCTGATCTAGGATCAGTGTCAATACCCCAAATGTAATAGTGACCAATATTAATAAAACACTCAAATCACTGTTCAACAATTGGTCTGGAAGGCCAACAGATCTAATGCCCTGCAGCAAGTCCCCTCCCCATGTTTTCTGTTTTCATGTGAACTAAGCAGACAAACTGATCATGAATTTCTGGGGGGGAACCTCATCTTACCTCTTGGTTTTGCTCATGTCGACAGGCTCTTCTCTGGTCTGTACTTCCACCTTGATAGTGGCCTTCACCTCCCCGGTCTTCATGATACTGGCTGCTACCTTAGCAGCCTCCTCACTCTTCACCATCACTCCCCCAGTTTCAGAGCCTTCCAACGACAGGGGATCTGCTGTCGAGTCGCCTTTCTCCAGCTTCACCCTCTTATTGTCCAGTTCCTCCATGGACTCGGCAGGGTCCCCATGGTCCCTCTCCAGAGCCCGCTTCTGGCTGCGCGTCTGACGCACCGCCTCCTCCGACATGGCTGTGCTCTCCCTGTAATAAGGCAAGAGGGAAATGGCGGGTTAAGGATACATACATAAACATGTTAACATATCTAAGCACACAGTAAGGTACAGGACCTGTGTCACACCACACACTAGATCTAGGTATAAGGTCACTGCTGCAGAAAATATACAAGATGTTTTTTGTTCACTGGGCACAATCACTATTCAACACCCAACTTGATGTTTCAAGTCCAAAAGCATCTCCAAATAATGCTCAGTAATGGACGGTGGCTTTCAGGCCAGATAAAGTACACAAGCCAAAGCTTTACAAGATTTTGTCCGGTGGCTGTTGTTAGATTCCTACATTTGCATCATTATTCATGTAAAAACAGGCATAAAAACCAGGTAACACTATACAACACACACCGTCTCATTAAATGAGTAGGTCCAACAGTAAGAGGGACAACCCAGTGGTGTATAGGCTTCTCCTAGCTCCCTAGATGCTGACCTAAATCCCACTCATTACAGTAATAGCACAGGATGGAGAGACCCACTTAACTTGTTGGGAAACCTATTACACAGCAGAAAGATAGAGCCAAGAAAGTGCAAACATAACGACCAAAATACACCAATGCAGGATTCATACAGAGAAAGTAAAGAGGCACCTCTGTATTAGGACACCGACATAAATACTGTGAGTATACGCTTAAATCTAAGTTTAGAGCTGTATGTCCTTGGTTGGTGGGGGTGATGGAAGGGGGTGTGCACGTCACCTTATGAACTTGCAGTGTTTTTATTTGCATTTTCTTTTTTTATTTGATAAATACAACTTAATTTGTATCAGTTCCTGCACCTTTAAAAACAAACAAATGCTCGGAGACAGTTATGGAAGTCTAAAGGAGGATTTGGGCTCAACGACAGTCTAACCGAGATAGACGCAGGCACTCTACGTGCCTGCGTGCATGTGCGTTCACACATCCCATCTCACACACACATGCACGTGTCGTGCACGCCACACACCATCTTGTATTTCTGATTCAGAGAGCTGACTCAAGGTCTTTTTAGTCCACACTGTGACGTCACCACAGCTCCACATGACCCTTCCCAAGATTCCATGGGACACACAAAGCACTTCCCTGAAAACCGGTTTAAACCGGTCTGCGGTTGAGCGAAGGCTGGGGCAGGTTTAACCCCTGGAGAGACAGACTGGCAGAAGGGGACGGAAGAAAGAAGAGGGGAAGGCCACAGCCACTTCAAACACAGGGGGGGAGGGGGCAAAGGAGCGAAGGGGGAGAAAAAGAGCCGTTGCTGGACATTCCAAAACATACCTTAAGCATCACTGACATGACTAACTTCTGCCAGGTCAAGACCTGACATCACAGAGGTTTTAAAACATCTGTACTGCCATTCATGGGGCCCCAAATGATCATTAAGCTTATCCGAATGTTTCACTCGCTATAAAGATACAATCCATACAACAAAAACAAACATAGAGCTTGTTCTCCACCTCAGCATCTGTAGTACGGCTGCAGTGTGAACTAAATCATCATCCACGCACTCATTTAGCTTACACCAAGATCATTTTTTCAGAGGTCTTTGTAGGATTTGTAATGTTGTGGCAATAACTAAAACCATGGCAAATCCAAAATGTAACAGACGTAACACAACCAAAACACCTAGACTTGGAGTATATGTGTCGAGCTGGGTCAGGTGTTATAGTGAGGAAGCCCAGTGAGTGTGCAGGGCCCCAGAGACACTCGGTGTGGTACATAACAAGGACAGACGTGCCCTGCTGTACCATCCCTGAGCACAAAGGCCATCTATCTGAGAAGGATGACAGCGTGCGCGTGTGTGTGTGTGTGTGTGTGTGTGTGTGTGTGTGTGTGTGTGTGTGTGTGTGTGTGTGTGTGTGTGTGTGTGTGTGTGTGTGTGTGTGTGTGAGAGAGAGATGCATATGCGTAGATGATGCCCCGCATTGCACACAAAGCTCCTACTCGTTAGTTAGAAACCAGTTTGCACACTACTTTGGACTGCAAGACTGGTGAGTGCGGAATGCTCTGGTTCTATGTCATTACAGTGAGCACCACCAGCCTTAACACTACTACTTCTTGGTGTCAGCTAGCACTAGAAGTGGAAACGTGGTACAATTATTATCTTCACCTGACCAGACCAAATACACATGTGTCAGGCTAAAGGGTTAAACTCAAATATGTCATTTAAAAAATTAAAATTCAAGCCATATTTTGTGTTCTCGATTCTATAATCCTGCACGCAGCTATAGACATACGGTAGCTGTCTTGTGATTACTAAAACCATTATTAAAAAGGTAGGGTAAGTGATTTGCAATTATTCAAATAATTGCAAAATGGGTCTATGTTCTGATAGTGCTCGCTACTATAGAGTGTCCTGTCCATATAAGGAGTCTCCATGTCTCTCCAGCTCTTTATAAAACAGAAAATGCATTTTCGTTTGTTTCATTTCCAATTTTATCCAATCAGGATAGAGAACTCAATCAGGATATAGATTAAACAAGTGAAATTGGAAGTGATGACACTAAGAAATGAGCAGGCAAAATTGGAACTGGAACACTATAAAAATTAAGCTTAAAAAGTGGTACTTTCTCCTGATTGGCTGAGATTTTGACACCTACCGGAAAATGTATTTTCTGTTTATTATAGAGCTGGAGAGACGGGGAGACTCCTGTTACTGAACAAACACTCTATAGCAATGATTACTATCAGAATATAGTGCTTTAACCTTTAAAAAAAATACTTTTTGTTTTAACCCAAAAATATCACTTACCCTACCTTTAAATAAATCGATTTTAATCTATTTACCGTAATCGATTAATTGTTGCAGGGCTTATTGGAATGTCTGTTCTCCATCTTTTTGTGCTGTGTTTATCCTCTTCAAATAGCACAGCATGTTTACAAGTCATACCAGTGACAAAGGATGATCAATAGCTCTCGTGCAGTGGTCTTGTGCCATGAATTTGCGCACCATGGAAATCAGCAATAGCACGTTCCCATAGGGAAAATACGACAACATATCGCAGTATTGATTTTTTCCCCCAACCCCTACCCAAGTGCCAATCTGATTGCATACTGGTGGTGACTTCAGATTATTGCCCAACCCTGGTTAATATTCCTGATGCAACATACCAGAGCTGCAATGGGTGCCGGTTTCTCTCCTGAGAACACCTCGAGTAATCATCTCTAAGAGGCAATTTCTTGTTTAGAGGAGCTACCTGTGCTTGTGTGCGTGTCTCCAGGCACATGGCTACTGGTGTCCCAGGAGAGATGGCTGGTATCATGAAGATCCAACATTCAATGTGCTGTATGACCTGCTGCTAAGCAACAGTAGGGAAGAAACCAAACAGAACTAGTGTGTGCGCCGTGTGAGTGTACTCAAAGGGGAAAACAGGGATGCATGCATCTGTCCTAAATTGGTCCATCACTCTCCATCTCACTTGGCCTTCCGTGAGGCACCAGCGCATTGGCGCCCATTTTCTACAATTTCTAGTCATTGGCAAGTCTGTGCAACATGATTGACCAAGACCTGCTGTACAATATGGGGCCATTTGTAACCTCTGGGCTACTGTACATGTGAGAGGCTAACATTGAGCACTACATGACAAGTGGAGATGAGAAGCATGTAGGAGACCCAGCTGGAGAAGATATAATGGTTACATGGGAGCCTATCCAAGCCTGGCCACAGTGACACTTGAGAGGGATGGATGGCAGAAAAAAACCCAACATGGCATCAATACTTCAAGCTGTCAGTGGCTGAGAGATAAGTGTAGGAGAGACATCTCAGAGTATAGATGATGGCAGGAGACTGAGGAGAGACAAGCAGGAAAAACACAGGTCCAGAGAACTCACATGGAAAACACAGGTCTAGAGCGCTCAAAGTGAAAACATGTTATGATAAAAGAGTGGGCCCTTTTCCCCTCGCCTAAAAATAGTCCTGAGACGTGAAGTCTATGAAAGACTTGTTTTACTCAGTAGGCCAGGCCTTCAGTTAAACTGAAACCTGTCCAGACAGAAAGATCAGGTAGCCTACTTTGAAAATCACTCGTAGCTAGTGGCATTCCTGACTGCACCAATGTAGCTTCAACTCCATCCATCCAGCCTGTGAAAGATCTAGTTAGACTGACACACCAATCTGACCAATATGTATGGCCTGTCCATCAGCACCTCCACTGGGAGAAGGGCTAAAAGGACCACAGAGGTTGGGATTTCAGCAGTTCAGGAGTGACAGTTGTTCTACAATCAGTTCTGCATTTGAGATTATAATGAAGAAGATGGTGGACGCAGTGGACGGGGCACGTGATCCTGTGATCCTGGATCAGCAAGCTGTGCTCAACGAGGCTTGACCGTCCGTGAGCCCACTCTACTATCCATTTCAGACCAACAAGCCCGCCAGTCTTGTCACATCACAACTCTCTGATTCATGCTACACACACAGCCCATCATCTCATGTGAGAGCAAGGCGACAATCATCTCCATTTCACAAGAAGGGAGGTGTGCCACTTGTCAGGTTAGTGAAGAGGTGGCACACAGCAGGTGGCAAACTGCATTAGGAGAGTTGCATTGCTACACCGTAAAATCCTGAGCGTTAATTTACCTTTGCAACTAATGTATGGACCAGTAGAGAGTTATAAATGGATAAATGAACACTGAGGATTTTACCATGTACATCTAATATATACTCTTCAACTAACCTTGGCACTGAATGTGAAACACAATAGCCTACACACTTCTCATCTTACTAGATAGCATTGGCTCGACGGGTCCACATCTACGCAACAGCCATTATCAGACATTTACATCCACACATTTGCCTAATGCTGGAGTTACACAATATAATTCATTGAAGGACTCTAATCATGAAGTCTCAAAGATACATCACTGCTTTACATGGAGAGAAATGCAGAGAGAAGAGAAGAGAACACTATCTTGAGATTACTGGTCTTTGCGTGTTCTCTCCAGAGACTACAGAGGAGGACTAGATACATGTCCTCTCCTCCTTTTGCTCAGAATAATAAGACCTGAGGGCAGAACAGTTCTAGAGCTTGAAAGAGTGGGTGGGGGGCATAGGGAACAGAAACAGAGATTGGCGAGAGAGAAAGTAAGAGGGTTACATGTTAAGAGAGAAACAAATGTCTAATGTCCATTACACACCTTCACATTCATGCAAAAACTGTATTTTCCTTTGGAATAAGCATCCACTGTTCCAAATCATAATCACAACAAAAAACATTTCATCTCAGGCTTTCTGTGAATCAATACATTGCTTTCCTTTGTGTGTATCATACAGGACACTCGTACAGTCCATTTGTGTTCAGCCAGTAACAAATTAGAATGGAGCCTTATATCTCATTCCCTTAAAGGAAAGGATGAACTTGTCTAAAATGGGATAGAAACAATCTGCTGGTTTTCCCTTAAAGGAAAGGATGAACTTGCTTAAAATGGGATAGAAACAATCTGCTGGATTGACATCATGGTGTGTATTCCCAGAGTTAAAATTTAGGTCAACGTGCCAATTTAGCATTTTCAGTCAGAAATCAACAGTGAATTGTAATTGATTATTTTTTCATGTTTTATGTCCTCATGATTGACTGATTCTGATAACAAATTTCAACTCTTTGGCATTACATCTGCTGAATCATTCCTAAATTGATTTATATTGTAATTACATAATTACTTCCTAAGAACAATGCTATAAATAATTAAGAAAAATGCTATAAATATGCATTTGAGAAAAGATGAAGCCCCCCCCCAAAAAAAAACCGATGTAATATCTATTTCCTGCAGCATTCAAATTACAGCGATTGCCATTGGCATATAGGCTAGGTGCAGATTAATCGGCTATCAGCCTTTTCCTGCTCTGAAACTCATTACCTGGCAATAGCGGCAGTATCAAGCTTTTGCAGCCCAGGCACCTAGGCTTTGGAAGGCCCTGCCTGAGGGTCTAACGCCAATTTCACACACCAAATGGTTGTGTACAAAACATCTGAAAAACCCACATCACAACAACCGTTTCAGACCCGACGCAATTCTGGTTGATCAATTTATCTCGCTGCAGAGCGGCAGTTAGCCTCGATCTCCAGGCTTTTATTGTTTAGTTTTGCTAAAAAATACAAGCCTGGCCCAGCGAGTCGGTGTACTCGGTATGAGGAAGTGTTTCATTTCCCAACCAACCAGAGTGCAGTGGGCGTCGCTCGTAATGTTGTGTTAACGGGGCGGGGGTTGACGGACAGATCGGTGAACCAATGGGATCAGGCGCAATCTCTCGCCGGCTCTATACACCCGCCCCTCTATACACGAAATCAGGAGCGTTGGGGCAGTCTAAGCGGCAGTTGACAAGTGTAACTTTCCTCCACTTTGACGCAACGCAGTTTTTTTGGGCTCCTGCTGTAGCAGGGAATGCGGCGGTCATTCTTCTCCATAGACAAAGCATGGAACCTCCCTACTTTCTCATAATGCGGAAGCGGAATAATGCTGCTAGTATGAATTCAGCATAGGGGTGCAAAGGTTAATTGAACTAATCAATTTCATTCATTATTAAAAAGAATTGATACATTAATAAAATAATCAATCCTTATTTGGGGATGTCATAGGCAAAGCGTTTTAAATAATGTCAAAAAGAAAAAAAGAAAGTCGAAGACTCAAAATCTTCGACTTTTAGGCGGCAACCCTACCGAAGTCACATCAGCGATTGTACTACATGGCTGAAAACATGAGAGCTGGAAAACATGGATTTAGAAGTAACTATGCTGAAGTATGATATTGCTAATACTAGTACAGTCTGGTGGCCTTATTCAAACCACAAGTACAATTCAACACAAAAAAAGTATGCGCAAAAATGAAAATGCTTACAGAGCGAGTACAAATAACATTTAATTTCATAGTGGAACACATTTCAGTAAAGTTAGTTACCGTTTTTTAGCAGAAGATACATTTTTGTTATGCTTTTTTTCACTGGCCTAATGGACCAGTAAAAACAATTATTTGCCAGAGCACTGACAACATCAGGCCACTGGGCAAATGGCAAGGTCAAGCCCTGTATTCCCAACCAGTCAGTCCAGTAGTCTCATAGTTGTTCATAGAGAAAAGCAGATCAATGGCCAAATCTCATCCCTTTCAGGTAGCGTACTACTACTACTAGCCTCTCATCTGCTGCACTGTAATGATCTCTCCACTGGGACTGGACCCAGGCTGCCAACACATTAACAACAATTATATCACACTGAGGCATTTCAACAACATCCATGGGGTTCAATGAGAGAGGAAACAACATGCTGTCCAATAAAAGCAATAGAGCTATGGATTATTGCTGCCTAATAAAAAAAAAACAAGGAGGCGATGACCCTTTTGCTTATGTTGCTAATGTGCCCTGGTGTTGACCTCTTGGCTAAACCCGGCAAAATTCCCTTCAGGGGAACAGAACAAAATTATATTAAATAATAACAACAATAAGTCCACATGATTATTTCCTATACATTAAGAAAGGGCTACTCCTCCTGCATTATTCATAATTGGCACAATGTAATCTCCTACACAAAATAGGCAAGCTATCAAATGAAGAAGACACTCATCTAATTCTTTTCCTTTGGGAGAACATACTACCTATTCCTAATCTGTGTTCACCATGCTGGGAGTGGGGGTGGGGAACCAGCTGACGAGGTGCCATGGTTGGGGGAGGGAACAGGGGCGGAAAGAGGAGCGTGGATTGGCGAGCCATATCTTACTGTGCCCAACTGTAAAATATTCTTCCTCCTCTTCTCTCTCACTCACTCGCTCACTCACCCCCCTCCTTCCCTCTACCCCTCCCTTGCTCACTCATTAACTCTGTCTCTTGGTTCTTTCTCTCTCTCCTCCTTCTACCCTCACTCACTCATTCACCCCGCTCCCCCCCCCCAATCCACCCTCAGTTCTTCTTCTGCTGTCCAGGCCAGCGTAGAGACTGTGCCCCTACTGGTTGTGTCCTGAACGCCAAGGGTTAAGCCCCTGCCATTTTAACGCCACTGACAGATCAGACCATTAGGGTGTTACCTAACAAAATGGAAGCATTTAACCCTGAATCTGCCAGTCTGCCTCTGTGTCTATGTGGCTCCACCTGGATTCCCCCTCAGCAACGTGACAACGACAACAGCAGCAAGCCCAGGAAGTGCAAGCCAGGCCATTGCACGTGAGCACACAGGAATGCATAAATACGCACACGCACACACACACGCACACACACAGACGGTCACATAAAACAGGCACATGCACGAGCACACACGCCAACATGCTCGCTCACGCATACTCGTCCACATGAACCAAGCTAACACACAGAAGCACAGGGCCTACCTCACTCACTGACATTTTAAAACTTAACTTTAGTCGTCATCTTAGTAGATATAGATAAATTAAGTGCAGCCGACAGTTATATTGCACCATCATTTCCATGAACAAATTTAACTGTCCAAGTAGTAGTTTTATATTAAACTTTGGCAGAAGCGCTGGGGTGTGTATAACTAAGTGGGCCTGATATGACATGAGTCCAAATATTGTCAATCATCTATGCCAGTTACTTCTGCACAGTCTTAGTGGGGAACACAGAACTGTGTTTTAGTCGCTCTGCATTGACCGTTATTGGATGATGACACCGGTCTCAAAGTCACACTATATTATATAAATGAATTCAAAGGAATTGGATTCTGTCCTGCCAATTAATTTGGGGCAAAGTTAAATGGGTGTATGTATGAATGTTATATTACCATTTGAAATTGAAAGAAGACCCCCAGAGCCAGATCGATCGGTCCTCAATGTCTGTGTAACATGAGTGACGAGGACAGTAATGTTCGCTTACCAGTGAGGGGTGGGGGGGGGGGGGGCATTTGTTAATCCTGTTGGGAAAAGTCTGTCACAATTATTACTTAATTACCCGATCTCAAGTATTTGAGCAAATGGCTATTATTTAGCATAATGGTTAGAATCGTTTCCATTCATCTGTATAAAAACTGCCTGATGAAATTAATAGCAATATCATATTTCCATCATTATTTCCACATCGATATCTCTTAACAATGTTCAACCTGGCATCTCTATTTAGGGACAAAAACACAAGCATCCATGTGCTTGTATATTTCAGTAAGCTTTGTATAGTTCAGTAATAGGTTTTGTACATTTAAGTTATTTGTCATATCTGCCCTGAGCATTTTTTGTTTACAAAGCCTAAAAGGCAAACTTTATTTACAAGTTCCAGTGTGCAATGCCAAAAACACAATACAATTATTAATCAAAATTATTTCTAAGACAATTAATCGTCAACTAACATTTCATGATCTGAGCTCTAGAAATTCTGTTTCAGCTTCACCCAGCTGATGGCTGCTCAGATGATCATGATGAGCGCTTGGGGGAAGCTGTTACGGTAAAATGTCTTGCTCAGGGACACTTTGACACAGGCTGGGAGGTGAATCGGTGAGTCACTGCGACCTTCTGATTCTGATTACCAGACAGCCTCTCTACCCATTCAGCTACGGCCGAGTAGTCAAAACAGACAGGGGGGAATGTAACTGGACCATTTTTGGGAAGATTCTGTTTTTTTATGTGCTGAAAGTATGATTTTGGATCAGTTTCTGTTACATATGATTAAAAGGTAAGCGGGGGAGAAAACTATTTCTGTTCCTCGCTCACAGAATAAAGGAACAACAGACGATCATATTTGGACATACATTATGGCCAGCTACCTATAGAGAAATATTTGTGTACACTCATCACTCCACTGCAATGACACATACACATCCTATAACTCAAGTCACAAAACCTGCCCTGACGAAGGCAAGCTTAGCAGCTGTAACATTGGTTTTGTGATTTTTATGTCTCAAAATAATTACATCACAGCTATGGCAAATCACAATTGTTCTATTTATTTTTGTCAATTCAATGCATTTAACCTATTTTGACTTCTATACAGCCTAAGGTTCAACCAAAGTTCAACATAACTTTAAATAAACCATCATTATCAACATCACTGTCTGTGATGACTATATCAAAGTAAGGATACTGGAAAGATACTGGAAATATAGATGGAAATATAGAAACAAATAGAATTGGGGAACTTCAACAGTCTTCCATCAACTGAAAACAAAATCAAGCTTAAAGGGCAACTTCACTGATTGTCAACCCCAATCTGAGCATTCTATTGTGAGAAGGTGAAAATGTGCAAGCTCACGAGATAAAGAATTGTGAAGTTATGTCAGATTTTCACAAATTCCTGGCAAGTGGCAACAGAACGATAGGATTCAGGACGGCAAGTATGTAGCCTTTTAAAGATCATAATAAACATTAAACATTAAATTACAACTTCTGTGTTTTTGACCCTCTAATCTCAAAATCATGGGATAGGCTTTCAAACATAATGTTTGACTTGACAGAAGTAAAGCAATAGCTAAACTTCTCCAACTATCCTTGACAGGCATAATCTCCCATTTCAGTGAAATTGCTTCCAAATGCCTATCACACAAAATCCTCTCAAACCAGAACTCCATACCCACAAACAAATTGGTGGGCCAGGACACATGAAGACTCCTATCAGATTGCATTTCTTGGAATTGGACAGAAGCAGGAAGTGACCAGAAAAGCAGGGGGGGGGGGATCCCAAATGGTGCAAAGGAAAACAGTCTTGATACAGTGTCTTGATACAGTGTATCAAGACAACATAATTGCTGACTGCTGCTGAATAACACAACAAATGGGTCAATCCCCTGACATTCAGGGTTGTGGTTAGTTAGAACTTTCATATAAGGCTTTCATAACCAGGATTTTATCTAGGCCATACCATTATGCCCCTGACCTCTTAAAGTATGGAAGAGCCCAATAGAATTCAGTTGAAATTCCACACGGTCTCAATTAGACTGCACACATGATATGACAATACAGACCGCCAAGACTGTTGTTGTGGAAAGGATGGACTTGAATATATGCCTGTTTCGCAGTACTCCATGCTAAGTCTGAACGATTAATCGGTTTTGAAGGTTTGGGGGGTGGGGGCTTCTATAAAGAAGACCCATTTGATCCTGCGGAGGGAAATTCTGTTTTCAGCTTCACCCAGCTTATTGCTGCCCAAGTGGTCAGACTTGAGGGAAGAGAGGGGAGCAGTAGACCTCAAGTGTCTTGCTCAGGGACACCTCAACATATTTTCGGGGCCGGGAATCGAAACTGGGACCCAAGCAGCACCTCTACCCATTCAGCTATGGCCGATCTACAAGCATCACGACGTTGTGCGGGAGACGCAGTAGATCATTTTTGGCGAGCAACACCATCAGATTAATAAATGAGAATATATATATAATATATATTATTTTGAGAGTGTATGTACATGTCTATAACTAATTAATAACTATAACATTGTCATTTAACCTTTAATAATAACTCTAAATATACTGTATACTATCATGACATTTTTGACATTCATGACATTGATCTTTCTGTGTTGATTTAATGATCCATTTTTATACTTTACATGTTCTGTTTTATGTGTTCTGTTGTCTTGTCTGTTTGTTCTGTTGTGTATCCTGTCATCCGTCTTGTTGTTTACTTGTTTTGTCATATCTGATATTGTTTGTTGATTTGGTTGTTGTAATTGCTTTTTGTTGTTTAATTATTTCTTCCCTCGTTTTTTTTTTTTTTTAAATCTGTATAAAGTGTATCATGTACCTAGGATCCCCTCAAAAACGAGATGCTACATAAGGGGCTATTCCTAATAAAGAATTTCAATAATAAAATATCATTAGCCTACTGCGTCGAAGTGTAACCAAGGTGATGTCTGTTGTCCTCTGAATGCACTGTGGCCTGAGCTCATTCAAAAGACTCTTCTTGTAAGCATTGTAAGCATAATACTAGCATATGTGTTAAATAAAACGAAATTATTTTGTTTTATTTTGTATTGTTTTGGAAAAAAATGTTCAGAACCCAAGATATCATGATTTGAAAATATTCTGCTCCATTCACTCTTTGTTTAACTTCTTACTGAAAAAGGCTGTATCTCGGCTCCTAAGCACTTTTTTTTACAATGAACTTTGGCTGTGGCACTGAATGAGTTAAGACTATAGTTAAAAACCTTGAATATGTGCAACAGGAAAATAGCTGATAGTCCTACTGTACTTTCTGGGCTTCTGGATGCAGAAGATATGCGGCTATCGCTTACGATAGACATCTATCTATATATATCTATATATATCTATATATATCTATATATATCTATATATATATATATATTTCAGTCTGGAGCCTTGGCTTATGTGCCAGCGTATTCACACTAATACTAATTACTGTGGTATGTGATCAGTTATTCATTCAATAGTTTGAATGCAAATAAGCCTAGCCTCATGACGCATAGTATATTATTAAACTTACCCTCTCAACTGCAAAGCTCAAAGTGAAAGGTGAATATATTATCCCCAAGTCAGAGAGAGTAATTAATGTACCTCAAAAGTAATTACTCAATAAATAGGGTACTCACTCAATAACCATTGTCACCTTTTTCTTAGAAGGGTCACCTCATTATAAACCATGTGGTGGACCTGGTCAACAGGTGGCTATTTCCCAAAGGAATACCAAACAAGACCTATACAATGACATTATGGCCAGCAGACTCACAGCTCCATGTTGAAAGCAAGCAGTCTCATTAGCCAAATAATAGTTACACAAAAAGGAAAGCCGTTTGAATACTATTTAGCTGGCTGTTGGACTTCAGGCTATAACAAACATCACGATTTTGGAGAGGGTGTTAATGGTGCTGTGACCAGCAGACTTTGAAGTATGGGCCTCAACACAAATGCACTTCTTTTTGTGGAGTACAGTTACACCCTTTGCAGAGGTTAGACTCTCATCCAACTGCCTATTTATCCAAACGCACATGTAGACTGCACACACACCTCCAATTATCTCAACACTGGTTAGCCTAACTGTAAACATGGTGCCCACATTTGAGTCAATATTAAGTCCAAAGAGGTAAACAAGAAATTGTTCAGTCAGTCAAACACTGGAGGCTTCCGCCTTCTCTACACCTGAGAACAACAACAGCCTTAGGGTGGGATCCTGTGACCAGCTCAACTACCAACAGTCCTACTATCCTGCTATTAACACAGTAGAGCTGGCCTCAAAGCTTTTTATTAGGGTTCAGAGGTACAGACCTTGGGTTTTAACATTTGTACATTTATTTCTTTCAGGCCAAGGGGGCGGGTGGCCCATGCCCATGTACTGAGATCTCTGTCTGTCTGTGTCCCTTTTATGCCCATGTATGGAGATCCCTGATGTCATCAATATGGCATCATAGTACTGACATCATAGTACTGATCTCATAGACTGGCCTCAAAGTAATGACAATGGGTACAACAGGTATTGCATAACCAGGCATCGTTCTCAACTGGCATGTTTCCCAACGGGCATCGGCCAAGTAGAGATAATGCCCAGAGCTATGAGTTTTCTCACCCAGTAAAAATTAGTTCCAACATTGCATGAGAGAAATTTCCCTGGACACAACCCTATTGGTGTTAAGTCAACGCCATTTTCTCCATCTGATAGCACTGGCAAGACGCTACTGTGTATCTGCTCCCTCTGTGGGTGTTCTCAGCTGCCTACTTCAGGGTCAACAGGATATCAGACGGCTCCCAGACCACATCAACAAACTGATATTTTATGAACATTACATTACATTACAGTCATTTAGCAGACGCTTTTATCCATGAACGAAATCAAATGTAGGGTAAGATTTACTGAAAAACCTGTCAACATTTTTTACGTCATCTGAAGTAGGCTAAAACTATTTCTGTATTAAGTCTACATACATTGCTGTTCTGCAATGTTGAGCCTAAATATGCTTTCAAATAATGTATATTTTCTTAAGCATAAATGTAACAAAAAAAAAACGAGAAAAAAAACAGAAGTCTCGCTAGACGAGATTTTTTTTTGCATAGTGTTCTGTTACTATGAACGTCAGATCAAAAAAAAAAAAAAAAAAAGCTATTAAAATATGCGATCTAGCGCAAGGACTATTGGCGCACGTTTTAAGCTGTGGCGGACCTGTGATGGAGTTATGACATTTTTCTACTGTACCATTCATCCTAAGATATCATAACATCATAGAAAAGGTAAGAAAACCGTGGTCCAAAATTCCCCTTTAAGATGAATAGGCATTTCCATAATGAAAATGAACTGAATACATGTGAATTTCATCCACCAACAAAACTGTTTACAAGTGAGACTATGTTGAAATTTGGTATGGCCTTTATAATAAGGGTCCACTCCTTTTCCACCCACTGCTTCCTTCATAGAGCAATGAAACTTTCAATTTTGCATCTAATTTGACAATCAGGCAGCTCTATGCTATGACTACAATGCATGTCTCTATCTCAGACATTCTGAGTGGGTGACTGACCAAATTGATCTTATAACGAGGCTTCCCAGTCACAGAAAGCATATCATTCACCAAGAGAATGTCTCATATTTATTAATCTACACAGTGATCCAGTGGCTTTATTCAGCGCCACACAGAAAGCTCACATATCTTCCCTGCTGACTCAAGCTTGCAATAGGCTTCATATCTTCAGTTTCAGACAATAAGGCCAGATGCATGCCGGCAAATGTAGCCTTGTGACTGATTGGACTAAGTCAACCCTTACAGTCCCGCTGCCATTTCCTGTTAACTTCTTGACAATGATGGCATATACTGACAAGCCCCGGCACAGGACATTAACAACTAGCAGGCACTCAGCCACAATGTTTTAGTTTTAAAACATTTTTTATTTCGCAATTTAAAAGGTCACTTCCTTCCATCCATAGATACCCTTCTTTTTTGTATTGCCCTGCTCACCAGAGAGCTTGCTGTAAGGTCATTTGGTGAGCCTCTCAAACCATCCGTCCAGAAACTCTGTCCCCAACAATACAAGTTGAAATTTATATTTGAATATTAAAAAGAAACAGACTGTAAAACGTATTTACTTAATTTAGAAAATAATATGCAAGTTCTCATGAGGCCCTGTATATTTACAAAGCAGCTTATTCCCATTGTGGTCCTTTCAAAGATGGTTCAATACACAACAGTAATATATATATAAAAGTGATATATCTAGATGATGTTACAATTAGGGCATAGTTATGAATAGGTCCTGCTATCATTCAGCCATCTTTTGTGTGAAGATTTAAAATTGTCCTTTGAGACCATTGATTTAAGACTTTTAGGAAGCCCAGTCCACATGACAGCTGCTGAGCTGCTGCTGACATCACTGCACCATCAGTCTGAGAAACAGCAAACTACAGCTTCAAGTTATGCCCCTCCCCCACTATCCACAGACACTTCACCGCAGACAAACCCTGACTCGGTAGAATGTTGTACTGAATGTACACAACTTGTTGGATCACACGTCACTTTAATTGATTCAAAATGATAACAGGTAAAGCTGAAATGGGTAATCCATTTGGTAATGATGACAGTTTACAACCATTATAAGATTATAAGTAGTGGTGTGCGATATGACGATAAAAAAACGTGAACGATTACAATGTCCCCACGATCTGCCTTTTCAGAGAGATCATATACACTGTGATACAGCGAGTGCACATTCTATGAGTTGCAGTTGTATAGCATAACTTAAACTCCATCGCACGACGGTGCCGTTCTTAAAAAACACTTCTGTTCTTTTTGCTCATGCGTCCATCCAGAGGTCCCTCCCCCTTAAAGCTGTCTGCTGTTAGTAGCGCAGCGGCAGTAGCAATCAATCAATGGACAGACAGACACACAGAGGAGTTGGTCCCTAAATAACAGAACAGCTGTAGCACACAGCCTAAACGGTATTTGAGAAAGGTAATAGCTGGAAACAGGCAACTGAGCGTTTGTATGGTAAAAGTAAAACCGTTGAAAATTGGGGTTTCATGAGACTGCTCAAAATAGTTGTTCAGTAGTCTTCCTACAAGTTACTCACTCGCAAATATTTTTCCAACACAGCTGTAGCCTACACCGAATGTCACATGATAGAACAGCAGCATAAAAACGAATAGCTTACATATTTATCTATAGTATGTATCTATCTACAGTATATGTATGCATTAATGTAGATCTGTATCTAATAGATGTCCATCTACAGTATGTATCTATCCATCTGTCTGTCTATATTATTTTGTGCCATATCACCCATCCCAAAATTACATCACTTCTCACTACCCAAAAACTCATCATTATGCTCAATGCTCTGTCTTATATATTCAAACCAATGAGCATGGGGAAATGGCATGTACAGCAAGTATTCTACTGCTAATTTCTATCCTGTAATTTAAATCCTGTGGGAATACGCGCTGGTCTCGAAAGCCGGTTTAATGCGCACCGCCAACCTCACAACAATAAAAAATATTTTTGCCACACAAAATGTATAAATAATCGTGATAAATAATTGGGATCCCAATATTGATCAAAATAATCGTGATAATCATTTTGGCAATGACCATGCAGCCCTACATGGTGTGCAACATTTTCAGGTGCAAAAGGCATACACGTGTTACATTCATCCAATGTGTTAACAGTCACCACCATTAAAGGAGGCCGAGGGCATTGAGGGTTGTGGGGATGACTATCCACTGCCTATGTCTGCAATTTGTTTTATTAATATTACGATATTCCAGTGGGAAATGGGCTCAACAGGTAGTCTGCAGGATAAACCCTACTTCTGGTGACCCCATGGCAGGGTCCAACATAACGGGTGCCTGATTTCCAGAGGTAAGGAGAAAAAAATCTCTAGTCAAGTGAAACCTGTCTATCAGTTACGGGCTGCCATCGTCTGCCTTTTCTGAACCTCTCTGCCTGAGCAGGGCTCTACACTGCGACCAAAATAAGTGCGTATGTTAACATTGCACAAGATTGCATTTGTGTGATTGCACTGATCATTAGGCTGGTCTGTCCCTGCTGCATGTTCACCAATAAAACACTTGTACATGTGTATGTTGTGTATGGTATGGTGTAGTGACGTTAACAATCAATTGACTATTGATTATTGATGAATTGCCGATAAAAAAATTACTTGATTAAATCAATTTACCAATTAACTGAGCATTCGGTCGTTCTGCGTATCGGTATCTTCAAGAAGTACAACAACTATCTGCCAAGACAGTTCTGAAAAAAACACCGACTCCAAAAGCATTGGTGCTAATAACAGGACCAGTTTTGTCAATAACATTGTTAATCCTCCTTCCAAATCATACTTTGTCGTACTTTTGACAGAGCATAAAAAATCTTAACTTAAAAATGTTGTTAAGAGGAAAGACCCAAGCACAGGAGAGAGACAAAGAGAAACACAAAGCAGAGGAGACAGAGTACAAGAATAGAACATGGAGAAAACTACAGTAGTTAGAAGTAGGGCTGAACGATATATCATTGGTTATCATATCGTTATCTGTGAACATGCGGGATATCAATATTTCAAAAGGCAACGATATGGGCGATATAAATTCTTCCCACTCTTTTTTGAAGAATGTTTACTTTTCACTGATGCTACACTTAGAATATAAAATAACAAGTGTGCGAACCCAATAGTACTTAAAATTATGAGTGATATTGACTTGATTATATGCTGTTTTTTGAAGAATGCTTAGTTTTCACTGTTGCAACACTTAAAATATCAAATATGAAATGAATTGGAACGGTAATATCGAATATTGTATCAATATTTGCCATAAATGTCGAGATATACATTTCTTTCCATATCGTTCAGTACTAGTTAGAAGAACCCCTTAAATTTGAACAAAGTGACAAAGAGAGACAGAGAGAGAGAGACAGAGACAGCACAGCAGTTAGAACACAGGGCAGATCCAGAGGAAAAAGTAGATAAGACAACACAAGACCTTAAGTTATCCTCACAAGTACAATCTCAAAGTGTATAAATCTCCCCTATGTGAAGCATAGGGGAAATTCCCCTCTTTTCATTTTGAAAAATGAATTTCAGGCCACTATATATCCATTGTCCAATAAAGTTTCAGAATTCAATTGAATTGCCTCACATGCAATAGACATGCCGCTATACCAATGTGTTGCCACGTTCTCACCTTATGCTTAATCTCATGTACAAACTGTATCTGCTGGTCTTATGCTGTGTATATAATACGTAGATATCTTCTTGATCTTTTTATGTTCTCTTTGGCCTGCTTATTTGTTTGACATTTTGCTCCGCCCCTCCCCCTCCTTTTTCTTCTCCTCCCTTTCTGGAAATCAACAAAAATGATGGAGCTTACACAAAAACAAATTTGTTTCACCCACTTCTTTACACCTGTAAACCAGTCATGTGACAACAAGGTTGTCATTCTGATGCGCTCATTTGGTCAAGTTGCGTGCAATGATCAGGATCATACAGTACATCGGCACACACACACACACGAGACACACAAACAAATATCTACAAGCAAACATTCGAGCATCTGAGTCAACAGTACTCCCTAGGCAGTTACTTAGCCCTTATATACATTTCTACTTGACCTGCAGGGCAAGTAGGAAAAAACCTTAATGGCGGACCCTGCACAGCAGAGCTGTGACCTGCTGCTCTACGAATTAAAATGCCAGACAGGACAGTGATGATATATGACAAACAGTCAAAAGTGTGTATTTAGCCTGTAGTTTCATGAGGCCTTGACTTGATAATAACAAGTCTTAATTTATACTTGGTTGGTGACCATTTCAAAACAATGGCCACTTTCAGTTAAATGTCACGATAAATATAAAGTAAGCCTTAACCGATTAAGGCCTGAGGTTTCAATTCTACAAAATGTCTCTTTAACAGTTTTTTGAAAAAACGTATGTTGCTATGTGCTCAGCGGTTCTCAAACTTTTTCATGTCAAGGACCCCCAAAATGATATGTATTTGGCCGCGGACCCCCATCTCAAAATATTTTGTTACAGGGACCCCCAGAAGCAAAGATTTGAGTTACAAATGTTCGCTTAAAAATATATATATACCGTATATTCAAAGATTTGCACACATTTTCTAGATTTTTCAAAAATAGCAGATCTACAAGCTCGTAGCGCGGCCCTCGGTGCCGCACTACGAGCTTGTATATCTGCTCTATTTTTGTGTGTAAAATAATGCTTTTTTGCTCAAGTCTAAAAATGGGTTAACCTGATGATGGTGTAATTTTGCGGCATGAGTCTTAAGTATTGCCACAAGATGAAGCGTAGTTGTGACATTGCAGACAAATCCTTGGTATCTTTATTCTAGGCTTGGGCTCATGGTGGAATACAGACACTCACTGCAGAGATGTTATTATGATAACACTTCAGAGTCAGACATGGATGGATGGAAACAATAACTACTACAGCATACTCCTCTGTGGCGACCTTTGGCCTCTGACTGTTAAATCCAGATTTCAGTGTGAAGCATTATAAAAGGTGAAAAGCCGAAACATATCCATGAAATATCTGGCTTCTCAGCTATTAAATTCCAGGTGAACCGGGTTAGGTTTGGCTCCTCAGCATGTGTGAAATCTATATTTCTTTTTTGGCTCAACAAGTCTAACATGTTATTTAAAATAGATAAATAAATACATAATTTGGTATAAATCACATTGTATAAAGGAAGCTTGAAAGATGAACATTAAGAATAGAAGCACAAAATACTTGTCACTTTCTGGTTTAAAAAAAAATTAACGTTCTTAACTGGTGATAGAGAACAGATCCACTAACAAACAGATCAATTAAATGTGGATCTTGCACTTGGCTCGGACTTCATGTGACCAGCCTAGTGACATCACATCTGTCATCTATAACTACTATGTATGACTCCAAATTTGGGCAATGTTTTAGAGCGATCACACTCACAGCCCCATTGACTTCCATTACCAAATAAAAGTTCAATGTTTCAAAAAGCATAAACGTATCAGCAAGATTAGCTCCGGGCAGACACCCACAAACCCTATCATACACCGCTGGCCTTTTGCAGAGCCATGCAGTAGCACCTACAGTAAGTGGATCAAGTCAGTATCAATGCATGTCTGGTCACATCGCTGTCTCTCAGGAGGGGTTTTCACAATCCTTATGCAGCTCCAATGCCCATCATGAAATTATGCAAAGCGACATGTGTCCCCTGTCACCCGCATAGGGTGTACACTACCTGCTTGGGCTCAATGTAGGGTAGTTTCTTGGCAGATAAGATGGAACACTGTGGTTAGGGCCAAAATACACCTGAATGTTCTGTGGGTTGTTCTATTATAGTATATTAGCTCTACAATAAGACAGTGGCTATTGTAATATTACTGAAAGGCCTAGATTAATTAAGAAATTGAGTGATGATTATAGATAAGATTATTGATCCCAAAGATATTTCTAAAACTACTGCTTATATACAAATATATTTAGTTATGTTTCAATAGTTGAGTATTAGTTACAATAGTGTAATTGGTATCACTACCTACAATGATTTAGTATTTTTGGATCATTTAAACCGGGTGGACGCTTAACAGCCCAATGTCTGTGGGTGGATGATAACCGCTGGCCCCGTCTGGGATATGCACGGTGCAAAGTCCTCACTCGCTCATTTACACACCACTGGGAACATAGCCGTCGTCCACCATTACGCCTCCATTAAAAAGGCTTTTCATGGTTGAGCTAATCTGACCAATTTCTGAGATCAGGGTCTCTCGCCAAGTCGCAGAGCATCTTCTATAGTCAACGAGAAATACTCGTGTTTGCAATAACCCTGCACCTAGGGTGGATTACAAAATCCATGAACTTCTGTGGTGCAACTTCGTCATGAGTAACACTTCTTTGAACTAACCCATAAACAACAAGCTATCTCAAGCTAACTTGGCTTGCCATCAACAACCTGTCTAGTCTACTAAAAGCCTGGAGCTAACAACGCTAGGTAAATCAGCACTGACTGCTGACAGTGGGTTAACAGCACAAAGATCATGACAAAAAGCATGTACACATGCATCTACGCCGCATGACAACAAACAACATTCAGCCAAGTTGGGATCATCATAAGAGACCAAATTGCGATACACAAGTACAGCAGACAATTAAACCGATGCCATATATATCGATGAGTCGCTGGCTAGAGCGAGCTAGCTCAGTTAGCCGGCTAACGTTCAGTGGTGGAAAAAGTACTCAAGTGTTTTTACTTAAGTAAAAGTAACGATACTGCAATGTAGAAATACTCTGTTACAATAAAAGTCCGGTATTCAAAATGTACTTGAGTGAAAGTACAAAGGTATTGGCATCAAAATACACTTAAAGTACCAAAAGTATATATTCTTTACGCAGAATGTCCCATTTCACAAGTTGTCAAATGTATAAAATGTATTAAAAATCTTTTGAAAATAGCCGATCTACAAGCTCACAATGAGTCGCGATCTTGTAGATCGGCTATTTTCAAATGGCTGAAGTGTATATAGGGCTGAAGTAGTTAATGTATGTTTTGTGATCATAATCTAAATCTACAAAGTAACTAGTAACTTAAGTTTTCAAATAAATGTAGTGGAGTAAAAGTACAATATTTGCCTCTGAGATGTAGTGGAGTAGAAGTAAAAGTACTGAAAATTGGAAATACTCCAGTAAAGTAAACAAAATACCTCAAAATTGTACTTAAGTACAGTACTTGAGTAAATGTACTTAGTTACTTTACACCACTGCTAACGTTAACGACGTTAGCGAGCTAACGTTAACTCCTTGGGACACTCATCTCGCCGATAGAATGTCTGTTAGGATTCACACACATCATCAGGACTTTACTATAATACTATAATTAATACAACAAGCCGATTGTTTTGGCATCGGTTCATATATCTAAAAGCAGCTCAACCAAAAGTACATTTCCATCTTAAGTGTTTTGAAGCATCCCCTCTGCCAAGTTACGTGAGCAAAAGTTTGGAGTTATAGCATTTCTGCAGTACTTTTTGAGGCGGTTTATCCGAAACACAAACCACAACTGAGTGAAGCTTCATTTCTAACGTTACTTCGTTGCGCGACCCCTTCAATAACAAGTGTCATTCGATAATTTAAAAAAATGAATATTTCCAACTAAAGTTGAGTGTCGACGCGACTCTCACGTACAAACTTTTTTTTTTAAAGTTGAAAATACGTCAT
This sequence comes from Gymnoscopelus braueri, assembly GCF_963280865.1. Taxonomy (NCBI): domain Eukaryota; kingdom Metazoa; phylum Chordata; class Actinopteri; order Myctophiformes; family Myctophidae; genus Gymnoscopelus; species Gymnoscopelus braueri. The sequence goes on along the minus strand of NC_137607.1, from coordinate 51,432,205 downwards.
TGTTGTCGAGCGAAAAAGGGTCGCCCGATCATTAAAGTACATGGATTAGCCTTTAATGTTAGCCATTAGCTACGCTGTGCTAGCATCTTGTAGCAGCGCTAACATCGACAGGGGGGAAACTTCCCGTCGTCGTGTCTTTAATTAAATCAAAATATCCCAAAGATAAACATTGGTTTTCAAAGGCGTTATTGGATGTGTTAACTTACAGCGTGTAGGCGCAGCTTGACCAGGGTTCCCCCGAGTTTTTTTTCCAATTGTTTTGATGTATTATTTTGCTAGCTACACCCGTAATTCGGTGTAAAAATCCCGGGGATCCCCTCTCTGTCTGTCCGCTGCCACTTCGGTTGCCAGATAATGAGCCACTAACACACATGCGGCGTCATGCTGCGTTCAATCCACATCACAACTGGGAAGTTTCCGGTACAACAGGCTCGGTGGCGAATGTTGCGTTCTTTGAACTAGGAATTTTTAGAGGCGGCTCACTCTGTTTCCCACTTTTCCAGTTTCCACCATAGAAATAGAAAAGCGAAGGCAAGGAGATAAGGCATGAAAACATAATCATTATATTACTAAAATACTTGATATGGTTTACAGCCAATGGTTTCCAAGTGGTCCAAAGCAGAAACAGAAAATGCTTTTCCTCAGTCCTAAAATCACCTAATGGGTGGGTGGGCCGGCCGGTGGACAACATGCACTGATGTCAGACACAAACAGAAACCATTGCCTAACAACACAGATTTGCGCATCTTTCACATGCTTAGAAGGTGCATCAGTGAACTGACCGCGGATGTCACAAATATAACTTATATATTATATATAAGTTATATTTGTGACATCCGCGGTCAGTTCACTGATGCACCTTCTAAGCATGTGAAAGATGCGCAAATCTGTGTTGTTAGGCAATGGTTTCATAAAAGGCGCACACTGTCCCTTTTATGCCCATATAGGCTATGGAGTTCCGTGTTAGCCATGCCCAAATATGGAGTCCAGGCCAGACTATGACATCCGTACGTTTACTTCAAATGATGACATCATAGTTCTCCATATATGGGCCCCTGATGGTCGGTGAACAACATGCACTTTTGTCAGAAGACACAAACCGTTGCCTAACAACGCAGGCCATTGTCGAGGCGTGTGCCCCTTTTATGTCAGACACAACAGAAACCGTTGCCTAACAACACCGATTTGCGCATGTGGCACCTCCGGACCCCAGATATGCCCATAGGCTATATGTGAAAAAAATTAATAATAAATATAGCTGCAAGTAGCGATACGGGGGCCAAGGAATGCAACAGGAAATGTGAAAATGGAATTATGCAACAAGCCATAGAAACAGAATGGATTGAACATGAGAGAAAGGAGCCTGTACATTTAACAAATGAGCATTCTAAACAGCTGAGCAGAGTGCTAAGGTATTGTGGATATTGTATCTCTGTATTGTGTTCCTTATAATTAAATAAATACCCTCAAAGTAGCATTTCATGTTATCTTTAAAAAGTATGCATGCATTAATTGATACGTCATGTTTTGTGTGTGGCAATTTAAATGAAGCCTGCATATGGTAAGGCTCGAACCGGGGACCTTGTGACCTACAGACAGAGACGCTACCCCCAAACTGAGAAGAACCTATGCAGCTATCAAATGAACATTGGAAACAGCTAAGCAGCATACAAAGGGATTCTGGGTATTGTAGTCTCTTTATTATACAATATTCATTGGCCCCTGGAGGCTTCATTTTTTCACATAGAGAAGCAGAATACCCGACCCCCTTCCAGTGAGTGGTGGATCCACAAGACAGAGAAGTGGCCACGTTACTTCTTCAGGCTGTGGCGCTTTCTGACGAGCTGATGAGCCCTTCTTCTGGGCCTGGCTCCAGAAGATGGCTCCGGGCTTCCTTCGGATCAGGTAATAATAATAATAATACATTTTATTTGTAAAGCACTTTTCATTCACAAGGAATCTCAGAGTGCCACATGGAAAAACAAATCATCAGGATGGATACTATTCACAAGGCCACTGAGCTGGTTAAGTGGTTCTTAAGTGCAAGAAACTAACTCCTAACTGCTCCCCCCTGAGCACTCATCATAACCATCTGAGCAGCCATCAGCTGGGTGCAGGGGTGGATTACCGCATGGGCCTACCGGGCCCAGGCCCAGTGGCCCAAGAACTCAGGGCCGAATTGTCGCTGTTATTAGCTTTGCTTTTTTTTTTTCAACAGGGTTAGTCATTCATGTCAATCACAGAGCCCCAAAAGTCCTACTGAAAAACTGAAGGAATACCCTAAACATTGACATTGACATCACAAGAAAGAAACCATGCACTTCCATTTAGAATGGCTAAAGGTTCAAGACAAAATGACTGCTGCACTGCTACTCTCAACATGGAAGGTTTTACAATCCAAAACCCCATAATTTCGGCACAGTCAGCTGAAACACAATTTAGAGTCACATACATATGCCACCAGACAGGCAACACAAGGCCGGTTTTCACTTCCCAAGGCGAACACAAATTATTTAAAGCGCACAGTAGAATACAGAGAAATGGAAACATGGAACTCTTTACCACTGTTAATGACCGAAGTGACACAGAAATCACTATTCAAAAAGCTAGTAAACCTGGGAAAATATTTTTTGTAGGATGTTCTAGATTGTTTTTAATGCATGTCTTATATGTGTTCTAAAGTTTAATGTATTTTTTTCTTTATGTTTTGTCTTTTAAATTTATGTTTTAAATGTATGTAATGTTTTTATATGTGGACCCCAGCAAGACTAGCGGTTCTTTAGGGCACAGCTAATGGGGATCCGAATAAATACACAAAATACACAAACCATCATAATACCTTTTTAGTCCATATTTATCCTGCCAGTTTGTCTATAGGACTTTAGAGGGGCATGCAAAAAACAAGTGCAAAACAGCATTGGAAGCTGTAACATCCTGTTCAGATGCAGCCAGGTGTGTTAATATGGTGTTGGCATTCAGTGTAGCCTATGCACGTGCATGTGCGTCGTAGATCCCCTTGCAGTTGAAAATAGTTATTGTGGTGTTGACTGCAAGTCATTGTACCTGCTGGGGGGCCTTTTACAAGTCTGTGTCCAGGGGCCCTTTGTCGCAAAATCTGCCTATGGCTGGGTGAAGCTGAAAACTGAACTTCCCCCGCAGGACTAATACGGTAATACAATAAAAAAGGCCCCAATTCCATGACAGGACATCCCAGTAACCCCAATGCCACCTTGTGGACCATGGACCCAGGTCCATTTGTACAATCTCAGAGTTAAATGAACACAGATTTTACTTTGTTCCAACCACTGCACCTATACCTCCTCCAAATAATGTACCTTTGTTACCTTTGTCAGATCATGTATTGGTCAAATCAAAACAATTGAGAAGTTTAACATTTTGAAAATATGGATTTCCACAACAATCCTTATATGTATTGTTTTGGCCTTTTTATTGTTTAACATTTTCAAAGAGTACATCTAAATAGGCTAATGAACTAATCTAAGAACCCAGGTAAAGTAAATATGGGCATTTTGCTTTAAGTTATCTACCAGGTTACCAGGTCAAGAATGCTCACATAATGCATTAACACAGTCTGGTCAGGTAGTGGGAAGTGAATACAGATTGTATGCATTATGCAATACCATTACATTTGACTTTGCCAATGAAACTAAATATTTGATACTACAGCTACTTTTTCTTGTATCAGAATAAAATTATTCGCTAACCAAACTAGACACAGCAACATTGTAGCAATAGATCTTTACAGTTCACCTTGCTGTACACCTTGAGAGGTCATTGATCGAGATTGATGTTGTGAGTCACTTTTTCTTGCAATATATTCTCTACCAATTTATAATTAAGAGTATGGAGTATGGTGTGGTCAAAGACATTGCAAGCTCTCATGGAAATGTCCTTCATGTACTTTTATTTAATAGGCATGGGCAGTAAACACCCCCAACATATGCATTTCAGAACAAAGCCTAAAAGCTTTTCCTGTTGTCATTGCTGCCTTTGTTAGCCTATTCAGATACTACTGAATAAAATAATCTGATTGCAAATCCTGCCGGTAAAAGAATCTTCCTAGACTGCGCACCCGGTAAGACACTAACTTTTAGTTGTGCACATACCCACTTTGATTTACTTGATGTTGTGTTATTTTTATATTTTGTACTACAGGCACAAATAGTGCCATGCAATATATTTATTCACAATCAAATCAGTCAGTTATTTACCATACTAATATTTCCCTACTTCAGTAAACATGCTCGTTTACAAATGAATGTGTTCGTGCTCAGAGATGTGTACATCACTGTTTTCTGATTAGTATAATCTGTCTAGTATGAAAAATACTTTAGTCATCACATGGTAATCCATATTTCATTTTTTTTATTGAAATGAGGCAAATAACAAAATAACAGCATATTAACAGAAGGTTCACACACCAATGTGTAATTAAAAAATATATATATTGGAAAATTGTTGAAAACAATGTAAGTGATAAAAACATAGTAACTGGATAGAATATGCCAGTATTCAAGCTTAAACTGTGTCTTTACACTTACAGTGTGCCTTAAATATCAATCACTGAGTTTGAGTTCTACATAGGATAGCTAAAAATACCTTTCACACTTTACTAAACTGACTTTATAAAATGTCACTGTACAATAAAGGTTTAGCAAGTCGCAAATCTATACATGTAAAGAAAGACATTTAACAAGTTAAGACAAAGTTTTACAAAATAAAATCCACTTTTGTATATCTGAAGATTACTGTAAGCTCCAAAGCTCAAGTGTGAATATCTGTAAAACTGAATGTGTTGATAGGAATTAATATATTGTAGAACTCTAAAAATAATTATACATGAGTTGATGTGTATTTAAGGGGCACATTGGCTCTCTCACAGTGGCCATGATATAAAGAATATAAATATAGTTCATAGTAATAGATGACTCAACAGAGACATCGTCTGGTTCCTTAAAGAACTGCACGTAATGTACCAGTATTTGTGTGAAAATAAAGTCATCATATTTCCAACATATCGAATTCATGCTGACCATGTGCAAGTAATTATTTAGTAAGGGTGAAATTCTATAGCAAATTGGGTTATCAAAAATTGTATAGGGCAGTCAACATCAGTAACATCCATGCATGAAGAAAAAACTGCATTCATACAAAGAAAAGCCAACATGTAAAATATTTACCATCAGTTAAAAAAATATCAACATGAATAAATTAATTATATGACGGCTACAATTTCTTCTACTGTCCATCTAACTACACCATTTATTTTCCAATGAAAGGAAAGAAACCCAGTCCAACACAATTCTCAAGATCTGACGCAAAGGAGCCCTTGAATGTGTTGCATGTCCCTCGCCATTCCAATCGACTGTCTGCCCCTGCCCCTTCACAAAATAAGCATTAATGGACAACCGAGACGAGGGAATAGGTACAGAACAGTAGTGACAATTCTTTTAGAATAATTCTGAAATGATCAGAAAGCCATTTTGAGAAGCCTGTATATAAAGTGTACGCCTGAACTATGTTAAGATCCTTTGATTGAATCCTTTCAGATATCAGGTCCAGATAGCAGGTTATTAGGCATCCATCTGTGTGGTGTTAAGGTACCAGCTAGGGTCATGCATGAGGCAGAAGTATCCCCTCATAGCAGGCTGGCAAGACTGGTGGTAGGGCCATTCTGGGCTTGGAACTGGACAGGAGGAGGGCCGTCCGTCCACTGTAACACAAGAGAAATATACTCATTAAGAAATTCAGCCATCCAGTCAGACTATTGAGTGAAAAAAAAAGAAAGGAAAAGGTAAGCAATAACTATTCAAATGGAAAGGAAGCAAGTCTTGTACATACACTGATAAGGTTGTGCTCTGGGAGGCTACAGGCAGCGATGTGGTCTTGCAGCAGCTGCTGAGAAAAGTTCTGGTGCATCTGAGCTGCTTCATGAGCATCCATGTTGTTCCCCAGGGCTTTATTTAAATCTGTGCAGACAAAACATGGTTAAAATCTGTCCTTATCTAAAGCCAATTTCTCTTGCTAGATTCAGTGGTGGAAAACAGGAATTTGTGGCAAAGAAACGCAAGTATAATCTGAACAACATTTCCATAAGTGCTGGTAATTAGGATATTGACAGAGACAAGCCAGTGTTACACAACTGAGAAAGATATACAAAATGAGTCAATTAGAAGTCTGTAAGAAAATAATGGGTTAATAGTCCACCTTTAAGCAGTGCTGAGGACCACAGCTGGACGGACATGTCGGGTATTTTACTGGCCAGCTGCATAGCTGGAACAACCATGTTGTTGCTTTCCTGGATAGAAGAAAACATATCTTATCAGGGGGAAAACTTGGTAGGGAACATCACAGATGCAATAGATCTGCTGTGTGTTGCAAATCGAGAGGTAAAAAGAACAGTATGATTGATCGCAAAGAGATACAGTATTTATCTTAACAGATAATTTAGTTGAAAGGGTTAATTGAAGTCAATAACAGAACTGTTCTATAATTGTTTGACATTTTATCAATTTGTGCCAGAGGTCACCTGAAGTTTATAGCCGAGCCAATTCATGTAAAATCAGTGTACAATGATGTGTATATAGTCTTACTCTGTGGTTCCCCAGAACGTAGAAGATATGACCCAACAGAACCAGAGAACAGGCAGTCAGTCTGTTTAGGTCCTCTGCATTAGACATCTTCAGTGTTTCTCTCAGGAATCGTCTGCAACATAAGCACGATGCGATGCAGAAAAATCCAAGAACATTGGGTGCATTCAGCATGTTGGCTACAGTAACTATTTATTGATTGCCGTTTTAAATGAAGGAGGATTTAATGTGAACAAATTTCGAGTTATATCTTTGGTTTGCGTGAGAGGAACAATAATATAGGATGTGGTGACTGGTGAGTCCATACTTGGCCTCATTGTAGCGTCCTTGGAAGAATGACAGGAGTCCTCTGACATAGAAGGCTGCAGCACGGAGACAGTGGGAGCTTGGATGGAAAACACAAGACAGGTTCAACTTGCATTGTACATTTCTTAATGTTTTTAACAAAGCATGCATGATAGGCTGTCAACAAATATTCCAAATTCGAACATAATAGTCAAATATAAAAAAATAAACCAAGATTTGACAGTAAAGAAAATAAGGTTTTGAATAAAAAATAAATAGAAAATAATCTACCTCACTTGTCATCGCGAGGCCCTGGGCCTCTGTAACCTTACTAAGAAGCAGATCTCGCAAGATCTCAGTCATCTGTCTATAAAGACTGCAAGCTTCAGCTTCAAGTTAGGGCACTCAGACTAGAAACCAGGAAAGCAAGAAAATGTGCTATGCACATTAACTGGTTGTGCCACCAGGGTGCCTCTTAGGCGTCGCGAGTTAAAATGTTTAACGCATACTGTTGCCGTGGACAGAAGATTGTGCTACTGCATTATGTATGCTAGTCTTAAGTACCTGCCTGCAGAGATCTGAGTGTATCGTGTTGAAAGTATGTCAGAAATAAAGGAAGAAAATGACACACTGATAAATAAAATGTACTTGATATGCTCTTATTAATTTTACCTGACTGGGAAGTTTTGGTCTGGGTTTATTCTTTCTAGAAGACTGTAGAGCTGGAGAACAAATAGGGGGAAAATTTGCACCTTAAGTTAGATTCATAGAATATTGCAACGGCATCAGTTTTACTGTTAACGCCATTTCTTTGTGGGTAAATGCCAGAATTGAAAACACCCATATGCCCTTTCACCCACACACACACACTCACTCACCACCATCCCATTCCCTATACACACACACCCTTGGCCTCACACATGCTGGCAAACCACAGGAGCCACGTCAACCCACCAAGTGCAGGTGAAAATTAATGGTGGCGGGACCGGTAATGCTGTCAGGTTACAAGCCAACTTGACATGTGATTAATTAAGTTCTACAATGCATGTCCAAAATGGCTACGATATTCAACAATTCTCCAGGTTGTAATCCTAAATGTTTTAAGAAGAGTTTTGACGTGCTATACAACGACTGGCTTGCTGTGGCGCTGCGCAACTGTGAGGTCTGTGAATCTACTGTGTGAGTTTACAGTGACAGCTACTGAGAAGACACAGATATCTGAAATAATTCCATGATACCTTTTTGCTGCTGACGAAAACTGAATGTTTTGTCGACATAACAGAAAAGGTCTTTGACCACTCATTGGTTTAAGGCCAAAATACTTCTGACTTGCTTTTGATTAAATGTGCTATACAAATAAACTTGCCATGCCTAGACTTTAAAAATGAATCAGTGCCTTGATAATGTAATTAACTAAAAATGAAGGTGACACAGAGTTCACTCTTTATTACCTATATCAAGCAAGTTTCAAGCCTCTGCAAGTTGATTTTCATACTGTACTGAAATGAATGGAAACCAATGGCTTCCTGGAAGGTAAGAAAAACATTCAAAATCTAAAAAGAAAAAGATAATGTGCTTTGAAAACATTGTCAGAAGTTATGTAAAGTATACATAACCAACCAATTTAAATGTATTTTGATCTTATTTTACATTTTCATCAGTCTTCTGTGGTAATCTGCAAGTCATTTCTTAGATATGGTTTTACATAAAATAAAATGTAACTGAAAGAAAATTGCATTTAAGTGCATTTACTATATGGTCCATTCATATTACACTACTTCTTCATTGTTTTACTTTGTAGCTGTGAGTCAGTATTAGCAGACTAACCTCCTGATGTCGGGTTCCTTCTCTGATATAGACACTCGCCAAGTTGGTAACAATAAACGTCCAAAGTTCTTGGTGTGTCGTGAGCTGGAACACAAATATCAATGTATGAACAGACACACATACAAAAATAATCCCTCATCAAAAATGTCCTACTGTATGAAATAAACTTGGAAATCCCGGTCAGTTGAACAGACCCAACAAGACACTCACCCGTAAAGCTGTGGTAAACTGTGCCTCTGCGTTGTCCATACAGTTTACCGAGATACAATACAGACCCTAGAAATTGGACGGAGAGGAAGATAAGACATGTCGCTTATGTTGATGATCTTTTTAGTACTTTAGTTATTTGGATTCATACTGTAGATGCCCCATTCATGTGTACAGAGACACTGCTGTTTTTTCAGCCTTATGGTGTGTATAAACAACATCCTGTCAAATGCATGCAACTGCACACATGGACGTGGATATGCTGTGTCATCTGTGCTAGTGGTAGGTTCAAAGTACTCACTAGCAGCGTGTGAAGCTGGGAAGCATGGTTGGTGAATAAACGGGGAGACTGCTGGCACAACTGACACACTTGGGAGATCTAGAGATGAAGGGGACAAAAGGTCAGCAATGTTTTCATGTGCTGTTCCTGCATTTTTATTCTTTGTAACATGATGGAAGAAAAGCGGTTTGGTTGAAGTCGTACAAATTCTCAGTACGTACAGGTCCATTTGGTTAACTCTTCTGGGTTAAATGAATTAACACATTTTACTGTGTACAGGCTTCACACACTGAAATATGGCCGTTCACAGATGGCTACATAATCAACCAAAAAGGGAAAACAAATAATCTTCCCAAAATGAAGATGGATAGTCGTAATACCTCTTGTAATGCTGTAGCCTTGTGACCGGTGACTAGTCGACACATGATGATGTGCTCCAGTAGAATGACTTGGAAGGTCGATAGGATGGGGCTGCAGTCCAACACTAGAACAGCAGGAATGTTGTGATCAAAGCTTATGATGAAGGGTGTCAAATGGATATCATTTAAGCTCTAAATCAACAGCTCCAATGTTCAAGCCTCTTAAATGATTTGTTTTGGATAAGGAGATAATGACAGAAACAAATTCAATGCAACTCACTTTTTAGTTTCTCAAGCTGCATGAGGGCCTTGTCTGTGTACTTCTGTGCCTTCTCCAAATAGCCAGCTTGCATTGAGTGCATGACCGTCACCTGTAGAATAGTAAAATACATTTAGTAATGACAGCCATATGGCAGAGTACTGCCTAATTTATACACCGTCATATGATGGTGTTGCATGCGGAAAATAGCAGATCTACAAGCTCACAAGCCCACGCGACGCAATGCGTCATGTTGTGAGCTTAGTTGACACCATCGTATGACTAAGCATAATACAGGGTTTCTTCTCCAAACTAATACGGAAAATAGCAGATCTACAAGCTCACAAGCCCACGCGACGCAATGCGTCATGTTGTGAGCTTAGTTGACACCATCGTATGACTAAGCATAATAAAGGGTTTCTTCTCCAAACTAATAATCCACCTCCTTGTGAAGCAGTAAGTAAAGACACAAAATCCATTCATTCTGTGCACACAAGCAGTACAGAATAGTAAATAGGGATTATCAGGTATACAAGGGCACACATGAATAGGAAAATGGGATTACCGGGCAGGCATACAAGGACACACATGAATAGGAAGTTCTGATTACCAGGTATACGAGGACACACATGTGCTCCTTAGGGAGCCAGTGGAAGAGGTCTGCTGGGTTGCTGGGCAGGATCTCATCATCGTGGAGTGTAGAGATGGTCTGAATGCACTGCTGCAACTGCTTCAGACATGGCTTCACACTCTTCACCTGAGAACACACACACAGATGACAGGAAATGATCATAACACACTTCCTCCTGCAGGGACATTAATACTATAGGCCATAATGTTCAAATACGGAATGTAAACAAACATACACGATACTGTGTGTGTGCATGTGCGCGTGTGTTTGTTTGTTATACAGTATAGAAATATACTGTATATACTACAAAATAACAAACCTCTATTTTCATGTCCTGTTGCATTACATTTCAGGTCTAATGTCCTTGTAAAAATGTCGCTATAAGCTGTTTAAATTGTCAATTCGTCCTTAATTCCCTGTCCTTAACAGGACACGTTGTAATGAAACAATTCATTACCTGTCCAGCATCCAGGTAGTGTGAGACCTGTAGGACCAGGAAGAAGACCCTGAGGGACTCCTTCTGGATTGAGCTTCCCTGCCAGGTGTCCACAATGGTTCCACACAATGTGAGCAGAGGGTGCACTTCACCTAGCTTCCTCTCCATCAACAGCAGCTGAAAACAAGAACATAGCACGCACTATCATTATTACTTATTAAAGTGTTTAGTTAGTTATTATTCTAATGTACTGTGAGAGGTGGAAATGTTTGTATTTCCATTGTATTGCACACATGTAATGCGCTATCCATGGGCATTCACTGTTAACAATAAAACATTGATTGGCCTAACAAAGCATGCTCAACACTACTTCACTGCCCCAAAAACTTTATAGGTTACTCACCATTCCTTTACTGAGGAGAAACAATGCCCTGTTGAAGCAGAAGAGACATTAGGAACTTTATCCATGTAAAACAAATAAACTGCTCAAAAAAAGTTTGGAAACTTAACTTCGGTCAATTATATCTCCCCTTTAATAATACCAATTGGTATTGTGTTTTATATCATTTTTATCGTTGATTAGTCACCTTTACAAGGAGGTACAGCTTGTAAGGATCGGGCATTCGTGGAATGAGCAACACAGCTAAACGTGCGGGTAGCGCCTCCAAAAGATTTGCCAAAATCACCCAATATGCTTCTGTTGGTAATCGCTCTTGTTTTGAGCAACCTGCCAGCACACACCTGCTGAGAGGTGTGTGCCAGTAGTCACAGGTGTGTGACTGCCTCACAGGTGAGTGACTGGCACCTGAACATGGGTTCTGCACCTTTGTTGAGTTGGAGTGTGTATGCTCCAAGCAGCAACACTGCCCCCATGGAAAGATGCCACGTTTGTCCCTTCAGGATAAGGCCCGTGCAATAGGGCAAGTGAAGCTGGTGTTCCGTTACGCAGATTACGCATTATTTGATGTCAGCCCTGGTACCGTTTGCAGGCAGGTGTGTGCCAGTCACAGGTGTGACTGGCCCCTGAGCATGGGCCCTGCAACTTTGAGATCCGTCTTCGGTTCCGTTGTGCAAATCTGGCCTGTAAATGGGAACGATGTACAAACGATGGGAACGATGTACAAAAACGAATTTCACCCACTTTTTTACCTTGTAAACCTGTGATGTGACAATAAAACTGATTCTGATTCTAAATCTATGGTTCCTCAGTGAAGCAAGGGGTCTTGGATTGTTGTCTTCCTTGTTGACTTCACCAGTCTCACAGAACTTGGTCCTAAGTTTGCAAATGGTACCAGGGCTGACACCAAATAATGCTGTCACTCTGGATAACGGAACACCAGCTTCACTTGCCCTATTGCACAGGCCTCATCCTGAAGGGACAAACGTGGCATCTTTCCATGGGGCAGTGTTGCTGCTTGGAGCATACACACTCCAACTCAACAAAAGGTGCAGAACCCATGTTCAGGTGCCAGTCACTCACCTGTGAGGCAGTCACACACCTGTGACTACTGGCACACACCTCTCAGCAGGTGTGTGCTGGCAGGTTGCTCAAAACAAGAGCGATTACCAACAGAAGCATATTGGGTGATTTTGGCACATTTTTTGGAGGCGCTACCCACTCATTCAGCTGTGTTGCTCATTCCACGAATGCCTGATCCTTACAAGCTGTACCTTGTTGTAAAGGTGACTAATCAACGATAACAATGATATAAAACACGCTACCAATTGGTATTATTAAAGAGGGGATATTATTGACCGAAGTTAAGTTTCCGAACTTTTTTTGAGCAGTTTAGTAAGAGTAAGCAACCGTCCTCTACATTAATACCTTGTCCTTGTGATGTATTTGTGAAAATTAAGACAATGTATCAATCCATCGAGAATTCTGTGATCACAAGAATTAAAAGAAATTCATGCAATCCTGGCTAAAATAATTGGAAGTTTTCCTTTTTACCCAATCTCTGTCAAATGTGGGCACTAAATGTTCAAATCTGAAGAATGCAGCAAAGGCAGACATTTATTGATCATCCCATGAGGGAAATTCAGGTGTCAAAGCAGAACTGCAGCAGGCATGAAACAGATGCAGGTAAGAGTACAGAGATACAGCTAGTATTCAAGAATAAAAAATAAGAAGGAAGTAGTCAGATTTAAAATAATAAGATATAATTTGTATTTTACCCCATTGCGGTTTGTCTACGTCAGTTGCCATAACAGCCATTGCACACAACTTGCAGCATTGCTGCAGAAACATGTGTTTACCGTTTAGCAGTGGCTAAAATGTCAACCTGGACCTAATTTTCCTATCTTTTCTCTGGCCTAACTCTAACAAAATGTGCAAGTTTAGAGTGCTGACAAGCTCATACTGCAATGAAAAGCAGTCAAGAGAGCAATAATTTTAAATACTGACATGTAGCGTTGCAAAACATGTTTATGGTGATTTTTCATTTTCATTTCTCATTGAAAATGAAAGCAGCCCAACAGCAACGTATAATGTCAGCAGTGACTGATTTATTCCAAAGTGATATGTCAAACATTGGAAAAAACAGGCTACTATTAGAATCAATTTATACCATAAAACAAATAATTCGACTTTTGTCACAGGATGTAAAAATTGGATCCCCTAAACATTTTAGTAATGATGAACAATGTTGGTCAGTCAGACCATCCGTCAGTCTCACACGTGGAATGGTGATATAGCATTTTGTAATGACATGCACTAATAATCACAACATAAAACAAGAGTAAGAGTCTAACTGCCATGCTAGAGGTCGTGTTTCTGTAAGTTTCATAGTAATTGGCTTCTTAGATTTTTTATATATATTCTGTGCATGTGAAAAGTTTTTACTAAGGGTTGCACACGGCCTAATACATTATTGCATCAGAGCTAAAAGTGTGTGGCTACTTTTCCTGTGGAACTAGAGGAAAGGCCAGGTCACCAAAACCAGTAGAGCTTATCCACTGGAGAGCATGAAGTCACTCTACAAATTCCATGGCAATCTAGCAGGTAGTTTTAGAGACATCTTGTTTGGGACCAACGTGTGGTGGAACTGGCGGACAGACAGATCTCACATTGCCTCCTTAGAGCCCTGCCATTAGCAGGGCTAAAACAACAATCAATAATACAAATCAATCACCTGGTGTATTCTGAGCCCACCACTCTGGCATACTCGGCTCCAACCCCAAGCAGGTCACATGCTGATACCAGGTCTTTCTCCAGTGTATGAAGTTGCTGTAATAGACATGGAGGATTTGAATTCAAATAATGACGATGGATCTTCTCTTTGGTCGTTTGAGTCTTAACTTTCAAATCAAAAAAACCTGCAATTCAATAATTTTTCAATAAACTTACAGTGAGACTTTGTTGTCAAGAACATCGATTTATTTAAAGTCCACTAAACTTGAGTGGATTGTACCCGTGCAGTGCTTTTCTTTAGTTACTAAAGCACTGCATGGATACATGCAAGTACACTAAAACTAAATGAGTAAATCAGGGCTCCAGAATAGAACATAGTATTTGCAAGAATTCTGGGAAGTGAAACACAAATAAAGGTATTTGTTGATTGCTTCATGAAGACAGTAAAGCACAAGGAAAGGACTAATGCTCAGTCAGTCCTGTCACTCCTACGCTCTGGAAATGTCTTATGTTTCACCTCCCAGAATCTCTTCACATAAATTAATTGTAGTTGCATACCGCTAACTGGAACAGCAGCCTGCAGTGCCAATAAGGTGTTTGTTGAGAAATTTGTATGGCCTTGCGCAGGAGAGGCTTTGCAGAATCCACCAGATTCTGAAAATGAACAAACATTAAATATGAATCTAATCAGTATGTGTAGGAAACACAATAAAAAGTCAAAATGAACAACCCCTTACGTCACCAACAGTGTTAGGGGAAGCTGTGTGTGTGCAATATTTACAGACTGGTTTACCTGTTGACAAAAGAGTTCTGATAGAATACTGGCAGCCTCAAATTTGACATCTTCAAACTGTGGGAGCTGTTGTGATATGAACCACTGCAAAACAGAGAAGACAGACAATTCATTAGTTGCATTATATCATTGTCAAAACACAAAGGCATTCATTTTCTACTTCTGTCATCACAACTTTTTCTACAACTGCTTTAGCCATTAGGGCAGTGTTAGTTGAACTGTAAGTGAGAGACAGTATTGTTTTGCAAACAGCTCTACAAAAAAAGCTAGCTGACTAATGTATTTTGCATCGAGATCAGTGTTGCCAGATTTTGTGGCAGAAATAAGCAACCAGGTCTATGAAAACAAGCCCAAAAGAAGCCACATGAACACTTTGAATCAGCCAATTGAAAATATCCGATCTACAAGCTCACAACGCCAAGAAACATTTGTTTTGAAACATTTTAAAGGGTCTACACCATGAAAATCACTTTTTTCTTGTTTTTTTGTATTTTTTGGGGTCCCCAGTGTCTCTTGTACCCAAAAAAATGTTTTTTTTTTAAATTCAGTCATTCCTTCTCATTTCATGGATTTCCAGAATGGGCGTGTCTGAACAGGCGATCTCAGAATGGCAATGTTTATGATGTCACAAACATTTTTGATGGCAAACCCAATGTTAAATGAAAAGTGCCCGAATCGCTCCGAAACTTTTTCTACCCCCCCTAAGTGGGGGTCTACGAACAAATACTTCGGGCTCGGATTTTGGCTCCGCCCCCCGGAAGTGGGTGAAACAGGCACCTCAAACACTTGGTGGAATTGTTCAAAAATGTTCAAAGTGTTTTTTTTTCGATTTTGTATTTTTCTTAGATGCTTCTTTTTATGCAGAATTTTTCCATATATATATTTTTTTTAATATATATTTTTTTATTAACAGAATTGCTCAGTAGCCCCCCCCTGCCCAAGAGGACGTTTTGGTATTGCAGCTGAAAGTGCTGTATAAGCCAGAGACAATTGACTTGGGATGAGTATATCTGAGTGATGATTTAGGCTCAAACCTTTTGAAAAAGGTTTGAGGGACATACACCATATGATATTAAATATCAAATATTTGTTTTAAATTCATGGTGTAGATCCTTTAAATACACAAATCTGGTATGGGGTCCCTGGCACGAAATATTTTCAGATCTGTGGCCAAGTACAAGTTAATTTGGGGGGTCCTTTGACATGAAGATAGACATGAAAAAGTATAAGAACCACTCATTTAAACAACATTTAGGAAAGCAGCCCAAATAAGCAACTACACTTTATAAACAAGCCCAAAAAACAGCAACCACCAATATTTACAAGCAACTTTACAGGAAAAACAAGACCAAAGTAGCTTATAATAAGCAGACATGGCAACACTGATCGAGATTCTCCCTTAAAAAGAGGATCAGTCGTGTAAAAAATGTTCCATCACTGATGTTGTTGTTTTTGTTTGTGGCCTATGTTAGCCCCCTCCATCCTCGCCGTTTCCTAGCGCTGGTCCAGAGCGTTAGCGAGTTCTCTCCAACGCTCTGTTAGGAGCGGGTGCTATTCCCATGGACTGAAAATTCCACTACCGTGCGAGGTCTCCAACTTTAGTAAAAAATGAAGACAACAATTTCCCTATTCATCAAAACCAATGTAGTTTTGTGTTGTTGAAAGTCTATTCTCCGCGGTGGGAAACGTCAAAGGACCCCACCTTCTCTGTATAATACACGTTTTGGGCAGAAAATAAAATCTGTCCACCAGTCGGAAATTATTTTAATTACTCACCTGCGCCCTCTACAGATCTGGTCAATATAAATTACCATTGACCAGATCTGTAGAGGGCGCAGGTGAGTAAATAAAATAATTTCCGTCTGGCGGACACATTTTATTTTCCGTTATTTTTTACTAAAGTTGGAGACCTCGTACGGTAGTGGGATTTTCAGTCCATGGGAATAGCACCCGCTCCTAACAGAGCGTTAGCGAGAACTCGCTAACGCTCTGGACCAGAGCTAGCTGTTTCCCAGAGAGGCTCCCTCACCGCTTTCTCCAGGTGGCTCCTCGCCAGCTCACTGTTCTTGGTGTGATGGTAGAGAACCGAGCCCAGCTGGAGGTGCGTCCTGGCCTCGATCCTCTGCGGGGGTTTGAACTGGAACACGGCCTGCAGACAGTGGACACACAGTCGGATCTTGGGCGGACTGGACGTTCGGAAATGCTCTGCGAAACCTAGAAGGGCGAGGTACCAAGGCTCAGGGGCCTCAACATTGGACGCCATTTTCCCCCCCGATATAACAACAAGTTTTCAGTGCTGTGGCGAGCTTCCAGGCCAGGGTTGCCAGACTCCGTACATAAACCCCCCCCAACAGAGGTGTCTCCGTTTATTGCAAACTTTCTTACCGAGATTGTTTTTATTATTATATAATTGCATTATTTATTTTTTTATTATTACTTCCTGTAATGTGATTTCTTTGAAGCAGTGTGCATCTCTTCATGCACCATCTTGAAGGGATGGGACAACGGAAGGATACATGCAGTGCACTAGCCTTGATACGAGACTTGGATGATCTTCAAAATAGTGTTTGCACTTTCTCCCTTTTTAGTCCGGACATCTACATAAGCGTTTAGATTTCAAATATAAAGTGCTCACCCCAATTTCACGGATGTTACAATGATGTACGGACTCCCAGAAGTACTTGTATCTTCTGTATTGTTCAATAAAAAGTATTTTAATCCGATTGGTGGTCATTTTCTCATAGAGTTATAATGTATCAGAGTGCAATACACCTCCCAACTGATAGGGTCGCGTAGACAAAAGCATACGGTAAAAATGGCCACCAATCGGATTAAAATGCTTTTTATTGAACAATACGGAAAACACGGGTATTTCTGAGGAACCGTACATAATTTTAACATCCGTTGCCATGGGATAAGCACTTTATATGTACGGAACAAAAAGGGAGAAATTGTGACTCTATTTTGAATATGTGCAGTGCACATAATCGACTGACGAGGGTTTTTGAGATTTTTTTAAGGACTTTCAATCATGTCTTAAAGGCAACTGTACATAGAAAAAAAATACAGAAACATACTTTGACAGCATCAATAACATGTGCCCATTCACGTGTACCGTTATGTGAGAAAACACATCTGGGATTTAAATGATAGTGTATTTATTTCTAACATAAATAACTGCTTTGTGCTTTCATCGCCAACCACAATCTGGCAACCCAGGACTGTAGTTGTCCACGCGATAGTTCATAACGACTCCATTTGTTCCTGGGCATTGTAGTCCAAAACAGAAGCCTACGTGCTCCTCGTTCTGATCAGTGTTGCCATGTCAGCTTCTTATAAGCGACTTTTTACTCTGTAAAGTAGCTATAGTTGGGTCTTGTTTATTTGGACTTCCATCCTAAATGTTGTTTAAATCAGTGGTTCTCAAACATTTTCGTCACGGACCCACACATTAATATACAATGTATTTAGCTGAAGATGTTTTGTGCCAGGGAGCCCCGTACCAGATTTGAGTTGTTAGAATGTTCCAAATCTTCCACATTTTATTTCAGCTTGTAGATCGGCTATTTTCAAATAGCTGATGTGTACAGCTGCACAGGTATGCTCATAGTCGCTTCTTTTGGGCTTGTTTTCACAGACCTGGTTGCTTATCTCTCTCACAACATCTGGCAACACTGGTTCTGGCGATAAGCCATTGAAAGCCAACCAAAACAAGCTGGAGCTGCCTGGTGCTCATAATATCCAGCCAGCCAGCAACTCCGTGCAGAAATGTTGTGCGGTGGACTGGACGTCTAAATATAGGTCACCTTCCCCGTGGCAGCGCGGTGACATCTGTCATTTTAGATCACCTTCAGGAAAACGTCTTAAAAGAAAACCACCAAAAACCGTGCAAGACGTGGTAATATAGCCTATTATATATACACAACACAGCGTGTTGCCAGACAGACATTAACGAGCCTCCAGAAAGCAAACAAAACAACTATGTCTGCAAACAAACTGCCGTTGAATGACTGACGACTGATTGTAAACACAGTTGTTCCATGCACGGAATCAAGAGGTAAGGATCGTCCAGACAACAAAATAATCTAATGTTTAGTATAGTGATACCATATAAAGGCCTCTTGTGTGATTATCCTTTCAATGCTGCGCAGTTTGATTTATCTGCTTTAATTAATCACCACCCAGCAGCCCATTCATTTGAGTGCGTTTTTTTTAGTTGGGCAATTTGGATTAGCTGTCCTCCTGTTCGTCAACTGAGTAAATGCTTTACCCTGTTTCTGTGTAGACTATGCAGAGCAAACAATGGTGTCTTAACCTGTAATGTGATGCCATGTTTACAAGACGGGCTGCCATTAGGGAATCAGAATCAGCTTTATTGTCACAGAAGTAAAAGAGTGGGTGAAACTAGTTTTCGTATTGTTATTTACATAGGAGAAAAAAATCACACCCAGTGTGAAGTGGGCGGTGTGGTCACAGTGGTCATCACAGTGATGGAAGTTCACTTAAAGAAAAGTAATATTGTGGACCAACCATTGTACACCCCTAACTTAAAAAAGTTAAGTGCATAGTCCTATTTATAGGGCTATGCACATGTGTCATGTTTCACTAGCCAATCACAGTCCTGAATAGACTGTGATTGGCCAATCACTGTGCAGGGTTAGGGGGGTACACTGGTGGCCAATCACAGCGCAGGGTTGGGGGGGTGCAAAATCCAAACCTCACATATAGCCCAAAAAAGAGGGGGGAGATGCAATCAAAAAGAGGGGGGGGGAGATGCAATCAAAGGTGATGCAATCAAATACAACAAACAAATGATCTACATATTTCCATACAGGACCTGAGATGAGATATAAAGGTGCGTGAGCATAGCATCAGATGGGAAATAGTTAGTTGAAACACTCTGTCTTCATTCTTTGTTCTGTTCTGTTCTGTTCTGTTCTGTTCTATTTTTTTGTGTAGGGGTTCGCGCTGGTTGTGTTTGACTGAATGAGTTCACAGTCAAGGGCACATACAAATGATATGGCCCACAGTGTGCAGGAGCACCAGAGAGCATTACCAGTACCTCCAGCCACAGTGCTGTCTCTGCCACCCTCCAGTCAAGCAAAAGTGAGTATATTTCTCTCTACCAGTACTCAAATGTTTTACTTAAGGAAAAGTATCAATGCTGCAATGTAAAAAATACTCTGTAAAAGTAAGGTATTCAAAAGTATTGGTATCAAAATGTACTAAAAGCAAAAGTACTTATTATGCAGAAGGTAACATTTCACAAGTTTTCAAATGTGTAAAATTTATAATAATCCTTTGAAAATAGCAGATCTACAAGAGCTTGTAGATCGGCTATTTTCAAATTGCCAAAGTATATATACTGTATAAGTGGTTTTGTAATAATAATCAAAATCTACAAAGTAACTAGTAACTAAAGTTATCAAATAATTAGTGGAGTAAAAGTACAATATTTGTCTCTGAGAGGTAGTGGAGTAGAAGTAAAAGTATTGAAAATTGAAAAATGTCGATATAATTACTTATACAGTTATTGTGACTGAATAATTTTTTTATTGACAGTTATTGTTTGCGCAATGCACATGCAATGGGTTTGTCTCAGGTCAGGTTGGTGCATTATGCTGAAGCAACAGTATAAACATTTCAATTCAATAATTTACTCTAAATATAAAGACAAGCACTAGAAACTATATAAGTTATATAATGTACAATGTAGCGTAGGTCGATAGATAAATACATTACATTAAGTATTGCACATGCTGAAAGTATACACAGAGGGTTAGTAGCCTTATATTGTTGCTGTCGGGCAGAAACCAATTTAATAACTGCATTACTTTATACTCCATTGTATGACGTTGTTGCGAATGTTCACCAAGTAGGAAGTCTGACTGTGGGTTTCATAATATATTAAACGAATGAAAAGTGTAAACGAGCTTGTGATTAATTCATAACTACATAATATGTAGTCTCTGTCGGGTGGAAACCGCATATGTTCAAAACGGTTACTTTTCAGGATTCAAATTCAAAAACAGCAAAAGTAGCTGATCGACAAGCTCAAAACGCGCCGCTTCGCACAGCTTTTCGAGCTTGTAGAGTTGTTACTTTTACTACTTTTGTGTGACGCTGTAGAATGGTCAAGTAGGGCATTAATTTGCTGTTTTTGAAAGAACACAAAAACATGGAGATAAGAGGTTTCTGCCTGACAGCAACGATATGATCCATTTTCTGAAAAGTAACAGTTTTGGAACTACAAGGTTGCCACCCGACAGCGATGTTATGTGTTTTGACATGGTTTATTAGATTATTGGAACTGTCACTCAGTGAAGTACTTCATAATCCAATAATCAACTGGTCTATCATCAGTTTGTGGAGAAACGGGCAGCTTTGGTTAAAGCAGATTAGAAGGTTTTCTCAAGCACTTACAGTATAGGGTCAAAGCTGACCTTTTAGTTCTCTTAAGGGTGAATGTGAATGACTGCAGCAACTAAGGACTTTAGAATATTTCACAACTAATGACATCTAACTACTTAATAATGAGTAAATCTAAAAGTTGCATAAAGGGCAGCAATAGCCTTGAGATTAGATTCAGTACATAACAGCTTGGTGGTGCCATTAGATTGCTGGATGTCACTGCCTGTTTGTTTTGGGGGATGGTCATCTTGGCTTGGTGTGTGCGTTCTACTTGTCTCAAACTATGACTAGCACTTAACCCATTTAGACCGGGAACCCCCATACTTAACTACTGTATACCTTTCAATCCGGGAACCCCTTTTGGGGTTGTTGTTGCTATGTACAGTATATAGCAATATAATTTTTTTGTTATTTTTTAATAAATATTTAAAGTTTTTCAGAAAACTTAGGTCAGGATTTAGAAGGCGTTTTTAGAATCGGCCTCAGGTCTAAATGTGTTAACCCCTCTGCTGATGTGCATAATGTGTATAACGCTCCGCTAATGTATTGGGCAGCTACCTGAGGTCAATTTGTATTTGTGAGCATATGGCAGGGTGTTGCTGCAAAGGAGTACCCAGTACCTCACTGTACCTCTACTGACACCGATCCGATCAATAACATAATAAGCTGCATTACAGCACGTGCTATATAAAATGTAATGCAATCCTAAATCATCCCTCCAGTCGTGTCAGCTGTGGAAGAAAACAAAAGAATCATTACTTCCGGCTGTGGTCATGCACAAGCTGTCCCGAATAACGATAGTTACGAAACAACATGTTTTTGAAATGTGTGTCAAGTCTCTCTTATCAGATAACGGGCCTGTTTATTGGGTCCAACTGGCACAAACCCTTAAGGAAGATGCCTCGGGTGGGAGACGTGTCATCACTTGTGGCACAAGCAGGGGTGTGTTGCTGTACCTTGGAGTCACGTGCAGATTTTCCAGCTGCTGTCGTTTTTGAGTGTGGTACACCAGTGATTCTCAACCCTTTTTCATTTCAAGGACCCCCAGTTTGATATGCATTAGGCCTCAGACCCCCATTTGATACTGGGACCTCCTCAATATAAATCTAAGTCTGGGAGTGTACAAATGGAATCAAATGGACCTTGGTGGCTGTGAGGGTCTTTTTTGTTCCATTTGTACACTTTGAGTTACAAACCTGTAATGATCAATTAACATGGTTTGTAACTATCAATCATTTAGCCCTGGAACCCTTTCAAGGTCCCCTGCGGGTCCCTGGACCCCACGTTGAGAACCAGTGGTGTATATTACTCCAAATGATGCTGCCCTATAATGAGAAACTTTGGAACTGGCTTTGAACCATAAATTGACAGAAGAGCTGATTAATGCAGTTGAATGGGAAGTGGGTTATGTCTACGTGCTAAAACAGGTCAAGTTCCACTGGCAGTAAAATAAATTGCCTGCAGGTACTGTCCCCATCTAACACTATACTAAAACACACACTTTAATTTATATTATGGTCTGCTGTTTTATTTCTTGTATGTGTGTTAATGTGTTTTGTCTTCTCTGATAAAATATAGAAAAATGGGGGAACTCCTCCACACTGTATATTCT
This sequence comes from Gymnoscopelus braueri, assembly GCF_963280865.1. NCBI lineage: Eukaryota > Metazoa > Chordata > Actinopteri > Myctophiformes > Myctophidae > Gymnoscopelus > Gymnoscopelus braueri. Next base: position 51,409,364 of record NC_137607.1, on the reverse strand, counting down.
GTGTACTCTAAGGTTTAGAATAGGGATGGCTTGGGGCGTCCGCTGGCCTAGTGGTCCAGGCGCATACCACATATGCTGGTGATGCAGTTTTACAGCGTGTCGCGGGTTCGACTCCCGATCTCGGCGACCTTTGCTGTAGGGCTGGCTTATGGATGAAGCCAGCCTATCACTTGTCAAAAATGACTTTGACTGATTTTCACGCTAGCAATGCATCATTTACGATGAGAGACACTGTATGTGTGCAACAGAGTATAAATAAGGCTTAGGGTTAAAATTAGGCTTGTGGTCAGGTCCATGGAATGATCCTAAGTATTAGTAATACAATATATGTCTGTCCTTGTGCCTTGTGTACGTACTTTACGCAGGACTTTACGCGAAGATGGACAGTGTTGGATACCCTTGTGTGTGGTGCGTTTGCCGGAGCTGTGGCCAAAACCATCATTGCTCCCCTGGATCGAACCAAGATCATTTTCCAAGGCAAGCACATGTCACTTGTATATGTGTATTTTGCACAGAATTCCATAATTGTTGAAACTGTTATAGACTAAGTATAACTATCTAATTTACAGTCTTTACAGTATTTGTAATAGGTGGAGTTTGCACTCACTGCTGTGATTGTTTTTGAGTACTTGCTAATCCTCTTAGTAGATGTTTAGCCTGTGGGAAAGTATGTGGTTTAACGCCTTCTCTCTTGTTCTGTCACAGTGTCCACAAAGAGGTTCTCTGCTAAGGTGAGTTTAGATCATTTATACATATGAATACTTCATTTAATCCTGATGTACCAACTAAACAGATGCCAGTACACAAACACAGGTTAATCAATATTAACATTTCTGTTGTATTACTTTTAAAAGTACCAATAATTTAAGTATCAATAAGAACCACTGGTATACAGCACCACATTTCCATGGGAGCATTGTCTGGTGTACAGAACTCCTTTTTTCTTTTTCTTTTTTTGTCTTTTTCCCCATGCGCTGTACAGCACCTGGTGTTTATCATTTGGATGTGCCTTCCTTTGTACATTTTCTGCCACCCGCCAGTGGTGCCTGGTGGCTTGGCCATTTAGTGCACAGCCACAGACCATGTGCTCCTTGTGAGCTGCGAGTGTTTCTCTAGTCTAGACTATCATATCTAAGAAATAAAGTAAAAGAAACAATGCTGGAAGAGATGACCAGATTACAACGAGATTCACTCACTCAGTGTTTCAATCAGTCACAGTGCCTTTCACACTGTCTACTGATCATTGTAATTTGATTATAATCAAATAGTCAAATAGGATAGGATATGTTAACACACACACACACACACACACACACACACACACACACACACACACACACACACACACACACACACACACACACACACACACACACACACACAATAACAATGAGTCGGCCTTCCAATCAATAGTCCAACCTGCCCAACAAACAGCTATTCACTCACTCACTGACTCACTGTCTTCTGATCATTGGATTCCCCCCACCCCATTTGATTATTGTGGTCATATTCTGCATACATTTTGACTATGTCCATGAAAGCTAAGTGACAATCTCCCCTTTCCCCAACTTTATTGTACTTAGGAAGCATTCCGGCTCATCTACTGTTCATACATGAAAGATGGGTTCCTCGGCCTGTGGAGGGGCAACTCTGCCACCATGGTGCGGGTCATCCCCTATGCTGCCATCCAGTTCAGCTCCCATGAAGAGTATAAAAAACTTCTGGGGAGCTACTACGGCTATCAGGGAAAGTGAGTGGTGGTCATTATAATAATAATAATAATAATATTGGTAATAATAATGTGCAAGATTAACACATTCCATGCCAGAGTTTAATCTCATAATGTACTCACCAGTGCCAGCGTTTTATTGTTGTTTTTTTGTTTTTTTCATGTCGCCACAGACCTCGCTAAATAAGTTAAAAGTGCGCGTTCATTTGGTTCTAAACACACAGCGGATCTGTGAGAAACGGCCAGCGAAAATAGTTTCCAAATGCGAGCCGCCATCTTGAAGATACAGTGGATCAACGCTAAACAGTGATCAGCGAGGAGAAAAACAACAACCGAGAAAATCGAGTTTTAAACAGGATCCCAGACAGGAAGCGGATACGATCGAAAAAACCGGAACCCGAATAATTCTGTTTCCGACCGGAAACCGGAAACGGAAATGGATCAAAAAAATTCTGAAAGTGCACCTGGGGCAATTTCAATGGGAATCGGCGGTTCGCGTAGATCTACGCGACTGGCACGCTGCGGCTTTAAATAGGTTCGCGTAGATCTACGCGACTGGCATTCAATGTGTTAATATTTATGCACAATATTAAATTACATCGTTAACATTGTCATAAGTTGTAATAGTTATAAGTGTAATCGTTTTTGTATTAGATTTTAAGATGAATGCTATATAACTGCAAAATCAGTAACTGTGCGTTTTTTGTATTGTGTGTTGTTATTATTGTATGAAGGGCACATGTGTTTACATGTTATCTGTGTGCCCATTCCAGAGCTCTGCCACCTTTCCCCCGCTTCCTGGCAGGATCGCTAGCTGGCACCACAGCTGCAATGCTAACGTACCCTTTGGACATGGTGCGAGCCAGGATGGCAGTCACTGCCAGAGAAATGTAGGCACTCAATCAATCACTGTTACTTTCCCAGAAACAACCACTGTTATCTTTTTGTGGAAAACTACACACAGTAACACAGTAAAATCTACAGTGTCAGTTTATACATTTGTATATTGTAGGTCCATTTGACGAAATTGACTTTTTTTTAACACCGAATTAGATAAACACTGAGGACTTTACTGTGTACTGTTGGTGTAGTAGAAGGTGATAAGAACACAAAGTCACAATCTGTAAAGAAAGACATGGGTGGGTCACCAGAGATAAAAGAACATTGAACCTTCATCGTCAGCATGGGCCTCTCCAGTTGTCATCTATAGACCCTAATTGAACTTATTTTGAGTAAACACTCACATATATCATGACCAGTAAAAAATACAAATGCAGGGCATGCAATTTACATACACTATAACTACACCAACTCTGGTTTATTCTAAATGTATTTCCCCACAGGTACAGTAATATCCTGCATGTATTTGTGCGAATCTCTCAAGAAGAGGGTGTGAAGACCCTTTACAGAGGCTTCGTCCCCACCATCCTGGGAGTGATTCCATACGCAGGCATCACATTTTTCACCTACGAGACCCTGAAAAAACTACACGCAGGTATGTCTGCATTCAGTGTTGGTCAAGTGCCTTGGAATTTTCAATTGTTACTGTAAACGCCCCAGAGAGGAGATTATTAAATTGAACGATTGCATATATTGTTTTGTGATCGCCACCGAGTTAAATGTCTTCGTCTGTCATTGTTTCTCCTCCCACCATTCTTTTCTAGACAAGACAAAGAGATCCCAACCGTACACACACGAGCGACTGGCTTTTGGAGCATGCGCCGGCCTGATTGGGCAGTCCTCTTCTTACCCATTAGATGTGGTTCGCCGGCGTATGCAGACTGCCGGCGTCACCGGATCGTCCTACGGTACAATTCTGTCCACCATGTCTGAGATAGTGACAAAGGAGGGAGTAATACATGGACTCTACAAAGGCCTGAGTATGAACTGGTTTAAGGGACCCATTGCCGTGGGGGTCAGCTTCACCACGTTTGATCTCACACACAACCTCCTGCACAAATTGCACCAGATGGGCTTCTTCACTCACTGAGCCAGCAGAGGGCGCCAGAGGAAAAGAAAACCCATGAGCCCATTGTGTCTTATAGGTATCAGTGGAGGTTGAGTCATACATAGAGGGACGGTCACTGCAGGGGTATTTTTGCTGCACTCTGTTTCGACAGGATACATTGGACTGGGTATGCATGGACAGTGGGGTCAGGGGTCTATATGTACACACAGATATACAGCTTCTGCTACGTGCATCGACACTACAGCCAGGTTTCACACTAATTGGTTGTGTGTATGGATGGAAAAACAAAGACTTTCAGACTGGCTTCAGATTGTTAAATGTTCAAAGGCCCTTGACTTAAAACTAAGTTATTATTTTAAATAATGGTACAATCACACTAATTCAATTGATGAAGAAGAGTAAATTACTTTGTGTGGATTCTGTGGAAGATGGTTCCATGATAGTCCCAGGACAATTTGTGTTGCGGTAACCACTTAAGCCGTTCTTTATACTTCGTACAATGGCGTTGCACGGAATTTGTGAAAATAGCCGGTTTACCAGCTCATAATGCATTGCAGCGCGATGGGTTGAGCTCGTAGATCGGCTATTCTCACTATTTTTGTGTAAATCGGCTATACATGCCCTAAATAGGGACACCAGGTTGACAGTGGTTAATGAGTCAATGCACCTGCCTTTTAATTTGACTATGAGCAGATCAAAAAAGTTTCAAGTGGATTTTATGTTTGTATCTTTGTGTTGTCCGTCCCCCCTTTTATTATCATATATTGCTGCTTTTGGTCTTTTTGATTATTTTAATAGCCTATAGTGACCTCGGATTTTCAAGCTGACTGTTATACCTTAACATTTAATCAGTAACCTGTTATATCTTTCTGTGAGAAACGGTGATCGTGCACTGCTCCCATTTGCTTTATTGTACAATGCACAAAGATAAATGAAGGAAAGTGTTTTAATTTTCCATTTGATCAAGGTGCCAAGGAGGAATGAATGAATTGGAATGATTGTTGGGTCAGGGATCTTGTCAGCGGGGCTGCGGAGGTACTGTTGTTGTACAATATCAATCCAACGTGTTTGTCTTATGTGTCCACTATTTGAGAAATTAATATGTAGGAGAGTTTGTATATATTGAGATATGGTTTGTATTTCCTACTGTGCTTATATTGTTGTAGAGAGCATATCCATGATATTCATGATGTTGCTTGCTGGCACTGTTCACCTGAAAATCTTGACATGCCAAAGCTCTCACTTCAGCTATTCAAAGTATTAACAATCATGATTGTCAATGTAAACCTAAATATCAAAATACAATATTTCTAATGAGAGATCTATTTGCTTTGTGCTGCTTTAAAGCAAAATGACAATTTGCTGTAATAAAGATGTTTTATCACTACATTCAACTGAATTAATTTGTCCTCTTGAGGGAGCCATGTGATGGCAAAGCGGTACAGCACCACATTATTGCTGTTTGTTCAAATAGAAATGTATTGACTTAAAAATACCCAAAAAAAGTTTAATATATATATTTTTTAAAAGTTTAATATATATTATATCCTATCCTATATTAAAATTGGCTAATGGGAGGGCGGTGGACCTCTGACGTCACTCTGACTCAGCCATAGCCATATAAGGAGTTCCCAATGCAGCTACGTTGTCTATAACAATGTGTTGTCATGTCATCAGCTGCAAACAAATCAGTCAGCTCCATATATGGGCAGAACAGGGGGCATGGGCATATACTGATGACATCAGCGATCTCCATATATGGGCTAAAAAGGTACAAGGACTGACATACAGAGATCCAGTTGTCCAGAGCCACAGAATCGACCACTATGACCATATATGGTCATGTGCATATACGGGACCGACAGACTTCAAACTCGGCGCGGGCAGCGGCAAGGACTCGAAGGAGTGCGGTGCCTGCCATCGAGTAGATCTCCATATATGGGCATAAAAGGGGTAAAGACTGACGGATACAGATATCTCTATATGGCCATAAAAAGGACACTGGTAGACAGACATAAACAGACATCTCCATATATGACCACAAAAGGGACACAGACAGGAACAACAGACATTCTGACCAAGCCCCCAACGCTATTATGACTCGGACATATTGGTCGGATCGGCAGTGCAACGTATGAGGGCCACGTAGTGGCCCGAACCTCTAGTATATATATATTCGCAAACTATTTGCCAAAATGTATTTTGAGTGAGTGCATGTTCTGTGCACACGTGAAATGTGAACATTTCCAGGGTCCAAAATATAAAAATGTGGAGATTAATTTATTTCAAATGTGAACTTGAAAATCTTTTGACAAATCAATGACCGTAACTAAAATAACTTATGATCAATTGTGATATAGAAATTTGATTTAATTGTTTGAATGCATTTAGCTGAGTTCTACCTGTCTGCCTCGTGTCAGTAGATGGCAGCAGTGAGCAGCTGCTTGGGTCAAGCTCTCTGTGCAAGCAGACCCATTATGCAGGTTAGTTAGGTCTCTGAGCACCCCATGCCCTGAACTTGACCTCTGCTAGCTTCTCACTGTGGCAGTTTTACTGCCATTTCCTTCACATTCATTGAACTTTCTATGCACTGTAATGACAATCATTAACTTCATAATTCTACAAATGTGTCATATTGTTGGCGCATGTTTATTCATTGGTGAATGTTTATTCATTTATTATAATACATATATCATTTTTAGAACATTTTCTTTTACACAAACATTATGATCTAATTTTGACATTAAGTATTCTCTGTAACTTTCCTGAAAGTATAGGTATTACAGATGCGCTTGTGAAAACCCCAAACTAATAAATATGAGCATATCCCATATACATTAGCTTCATAAAATAAAAGTTCCACTGAATATTTAAATACATTTAATAAAAAGGTGTTTGGTATACAGGATTCTCACCGAAACAGATGAAATAAGAGAACAAAGCTTATCCTGTTTCTGAATCCATGTCCGTTTCTGCGCATGAACTCTGAGATACTAAAAATCAGTAGCAGTGCATGCATGATACAGTGATGATCCATTTGTAACAGAGTATACAAATGTAACAGTATATCAACTCTGAGAAGGCACAAATGTAACCAAATGGACCCGTAATTTGTGCCTTCTCAGAGTTGTAGTACACCACCCACCCACCATCACCAACCCCTCTTCCCCACCAGTGGTGGTGAGAGTGTCATCCTCTGACTTACTGACTGATGGAAGGATGGAGACACCCTGCCCTCTCTGCCTCCAACTGTCCCTCTGTCTCTCCTCCCCTCTGCCCTTGACCTTGACTATGAATTGTGGGATAGCCTGCCACCCTACAGTGAGCAGCCACCCAGCCTGGTATTGCGACAATCGAAACAATACCATTGGGCAGAGCGATAGCATGGGCGGAGGGCGGGGGCCCAAGAAGAGGAGGAGGAGGGGAAAGATGCTTCTTGAAGGCGCGGTTGCCATAGGTAACCTGGAATTGTGCCAAGAGCAGAGAGTAAGCCATTTGCATGTATTCAAATCTTGCATGAATAATTCACTTTGGAGTCCCTGCTGGAACAGCAGCAGACAATGGCCGTTCGCACACAGACACACACAATCACACAAACAAATGTAGCCGTGTGCAAATACACACACACGCACACGCACGCACGCACACACACACACACACACACACACACACACACACACACACACACACACACACACACACACACACACACACACACACACACACACACACACAAACACACACACACACACACACACACACACACACACACACACACACACACACACACTAACACACACACACTAACATAAGCAGACACAAATGCACACACTCTCACACACACACACACACACACACACACACACACACACACACACACACACACACACACACACACACACACACACACAATCTGCACCCGGTTCTGTGTGAGAAAGGTGAAGGAGGTTGTGCTGGGAGGCACACAGGAATAATGACTTGAATCAGGAATGAATGTGATTTGGATGCGTTAAGACAGAAGATGCGTGTCAACGTGATACAATTTTGCATGTGATAGTCCAAGGCTCCTCAAAACACCCTGTCCCGGCTGGCTCAGGGTCCATTTTTCTCAAACACAATAGAACGCCACGTAACCAAGTTTAAGGGGTGACACTGTTCTTTGACTTTGGGCTGATATTGTACTCGGTAAAATCCTTTGGGTCCATTTTGTACACTCTCAGAGTTAAATGAACTCTGGGTATTTTACTGTGTAGACAGAGCTTGCCACATAGCAAGCTTAACAAAGGAAAGCGCACACACACGCACGCACGCACGCACGCACGCACGCACGCACGCACGCACATATACTGTGTATATATACACAGAGTACTGAACATACAGTAGTGTGTATATTCTGAACACACAACACACATACACATACACATACAGGCACAGGCACGCGCACACACACACACACACACACACACACACACACACACACACACACACACACACACACACACACACACACACACACACACACACACACACACACACACACACACACACATAAAAACATACATACATACATACATACACACACACACACACACACACACACACACACACACACACACACACACACACACACACACACACACACGCACACACACACACACACATACATACATACATACATACATACATACATACATACATACATACATACATACATACATACATACATACATACATACATACATACATACATACATACATACATACATACATTGTCTATGGATTTGTACATAAATATTTGTGCTGGATAGGACCCTGCTGCTGTCATCTTGATGACAAACATGTAGGGTTCAGTACCTGTATCTATGGCAGCTTTCATAAATTCAACAGCATTAAAATGACTTGAGAGACATTATGGCTAACATAAACCTTCCCGTAAAGGTCATCCTGTAAAATGTTCCCAAAATTGAGCGACAACAATATCAAATCACTCACAGATGACAATAAAACTCTTATTCAAGTGTTGCTGTAACTCGGGCATGTGTGCATGCAAAATCCTCAATGTTAATTTATCCATTTGTAACCGAGTGTACACAAATGTAACAGATCCATTAGGGTAAATGTTTTGTACACTCTCAGAGTTAGATTAACACAGTTTACAGTGTGTGTATAAATACATGCTGATATTTACAAGGGCCTGGGACGTCATCCTCTGTCTCCTGTCTACCCTCCAATCCCATTCTCCCATAGCTCAGTCTTGTTAATTTTTATAAGATCCACCATATTGCCACTTATCAGCTGGCAGTGTAGTAAAAGCTCTGGGGTCAGTGCATTACGGAGCTGCTGGGCCCCTCTCTTCCATTAGAGGGAGTGTTCAAGCTGCACTGGGCTTCACTCAATCAAATGCAGGCTCCTAACGGCAGCTTCAAGCGCAGATGAGGGCGGGTGGGCACACACACACGAGCAAGTGCACACACGCGCACGCACACACACACACACACACACACACACACACAAATGGAAACTCTCTCACTCCCTGGTTGTGAAACTATACTACGGCACATAAATCTGAGCACATAAATCTGGGCATGTACACGTCTGCAAATGCCTGCATTTGCACACACACACACACACACACACACACACACACACACACACACACACACACACACACACACACACACACACACACACACACACACACACACACACACACACACAGTCTTAGCCCCATACTTCACTCATTCAAGCCTAGAGGGGTGAAACATTCATTTGCATAGAGTGTAAGCATTAAAAAAAGAGAGCAAATGTATAGGTGTATGTGGTTGTACCATGGGTGACATTTTCACCGCCTGGCATTTCAACAAACTCAACCGTAAATGAGATGTAGCTCCCGAGTCTGTGGGGGATCAGGTGAAACAGATGATAGGTGACTGGAGGAGATTATAGGAACAGACTAGCACAACTGGGAAGGAAGATCAATTTAACACAGACCCTAAAATAGAATTTTAAATGGAATTTGTGTTTGTGGGAACATGTCATATGCACATATGTGACAGATTGGAACTGAAATGAATATTACAGTCAGCCTGGAAATGAGTGTTAATTTAACCCGAGAGAGAAAAATGCCACACACACATGCGCGCGAGGCGCACGCGCACGCGCACGCGCACACACACACACACACACACACACACACACACACACACACACACACACACACACACACACACACACACACACGATTTAATCCCAAATTGTTATGTACCCATTCATTTTAACTATATTAATTCCTCAATATCTAAAAAATACATAAATAAAAGACAAGGCCTGGCTGGCACATTATCTGCCAGAACATGGAACTGCCTGTTATCTATCAAATCTGTGTTCTGTTTTGGTGGTCTCACTGGCAAACAAGAAGTTGAGTCATTATTTCGAAAATGAATGAAATATTATGTTTCAATATGCATTTTTTCCCTGCCAACCATGAACTTTCCTGATAAACTTAAGGTCGACTAGACCAGTGGTTCCCAAACCTTTTAGCTCAAGACCCAAAAGAGTAATTAGACGTTTGCCGGGGACCCCAAATAGTGAAAATAGCAGACAACGGGTTGATTCTAATTTATGGAATTTCTTTGATTTCTTTTACTTATTTATTTCTATTATTAGTGTTTTTAATTCATGATACATTTTGCTTTTTTCAAAAAAAATATGTTTTGAAATTTACTCGTGACCCATAAATATGTGTCTGCGACCCACAAATGGGTCCCGACCCACTGTTTGGGAAACACTGGACTAGACGGTTGAATTTAATCTTCTGCTTTTACACGCCGAACACGAGAGAGAATTGCACGAAAGCTTCATTCAAGAGCCCTGCTTCTGTGAGTTAGTTTTAGAAGCTTAAACTTTTCTACTTAACGTCCCATTATTTGATGGGTCCTTGAAACAAGAAACACCTGCACATCGGACATCGTTGACCTGGAGGGCAAGAAAGAACATGGAAGTATTGAGGGTCCTGCAAGTTGGGCGTTTATACCAGTGTTGCCATACTTTGTGACAGAAATAAGCAACCAGGTCTAGGAAAACAAGCCCAAAAGAAGCAGCTATAGGCCAAAAACTCTTGCAATAAAATGTGGAATATTTGGAATATGTTTCGAAACATTCTAACAATACAAATGCTCCCTGGCACAAAACATTTTCATGAAAATATTTGAGAACCACGTGGTTTGAATAATAATAAAATTTGGAAGCAAGCCTAAATAAGCAACTGCACTATAGAAGCCCAAAGTCGCTTATAATAAGCGGACATGGCAACCCTCATTTCCACCGGTTTACATCAGTACCTAGACACAGACAGCATGCGAGTGACAGCTGCGCATGCGCGTTTTAGTGATGGGTAGGCTACTCTGGTACTCTACTATTTTGTTCTCTGTTTTAAAATAAATAAAAACAACAACAACAATGATTATGATTATGATAATAATAATAATAATCACATAGCTCTTACATGGTGCAGTCTGTTTTCATGCAGTGATGTTCTTGTGTGAGAAGTGGTGATATTTCTTTTATGGCAATCAGTTTTGGAATTCAACATAATAGGCCACAGAACATTGTTGCATCCCCCTGTTGTTATATGTGAGCCCTTATTATAAGCACGCTTCAATGAATCTGGGGTCCATTTATAAACATGCATGTAAGTCTTCTCATAGAAGTATAGTCAAGGCTGGCGGGGGTGGGGGTGGGGGGGAGGCAGAGGCCCTGCCAGACTCTGCATGAGAATGGCTGGGGTCCTGTGAACCTTCTGCTCCCTGTGTCCACATTCAATACCACTGCCGTGGTTAGCATGACAAACTGGGCTCCGAGTTCCTAAAGCCCTGCACCCCCCCCCCCCCCCATGCTTCCATGTCGTGACTCCCCCTGCAAGCCCCGCCTGACAGCCCCCCGTACCCTAAACTTGCTCCTCTGTGCAAACTCTGGACTGAGGTTGCTCTTTTTATTTGGTGTCTGGGGGCCAGTGGGGGGGCCACCAAGTTCAGTGCATGGATGCCAGGGAGATGACCTCTCCACAGAGCACTATGTGCCCGCATATAGTAACACACACACACACACACACACACACACACACACACACACACACACACACACACACACACACACACACACACACACACACACACACACACACACACACACACACACACACACACACACACACAAATGGAAATTCCACCACAAGAAGAAAGGAGAGACAATTTGAAGTTTTCAGTAACACCTTTTTATTTGGAATGATTTAGAGGTTAAGCATCATAGCACTCAAGATGGTTCATTTACCCAACTATATACATGATCTAAACAACATTTGTTTAAACCAGCAACTCACTGCATGAATGATTTCTGCCAATAACATTTAAATCTGTGTGTTTGTGCTGGCCAGTATCACTGCTGTATAGCTGTATACCTTTAAACATTTCCACAGTGTGCAAATTATAATGATTGATTGACCAATCATTTTAAATTGAATGAAGTAAACTACATTTTCTATTGAGTTCTTATTTCTTTACATTTACTTTAACTCAGGACACCAATAGTTATTTCTATTATCAAGGCAGTGAAGGCACCACATGCTTTGTGCATTACACAGGTTGTTATTTTGTTAAGTGGGTGATATACTCTTGCAGCGTCATCTAAAATCTCTGTTGTGGGATAGCTCTCATCATAAACAACACACATTTCACTGCAGAGAGCTCTAGGTGTGTCCTTCCCACCAGTAGAATATATTAGAATTATGAGGGACAATTAATATGATGGCTCTTAAAGAAGAACTGGTGAAGAAATTATACCATAGAATATTCTATGTAAAATTAGATCAATGCACTTATGTATTAAAGTTTAATATATTGTGTGTTAACGTGTAATTCAACAGCGGTTGGAAGAGTGATGAAATTAAATTAAATGCCTGTTTAATTTCTCAAATCTGTGGAAAGATATACTTGCAATAAATCTTGACAATAACACATTCACACTTTGTAAAAAGAAAAAAACATATTATTGTGATTAATTAAGTGCATTTTGAGCAAAATAGTTTTTACTCATTACAGCCAATAACAGGAACTGGTTATTGTAGCAGAAACATACTTGATGTACTTGGGTGATTTGTTTCTCTATTTCCCTGCTTTATTAATTAAATATCTATGTTCATATGCATCTTTTCGTCCTGACTGTTGGGCTCAAACAATCAGTCATGTCATGTGAGCAAGTTTGGCCAATCATTAACAGGGTGTAAAAAATGTTTGTTCCAAACAAGCATTCATTATTCACACCAAACAAGAAAAATGTTCAAGACCCTCATTTACATTAAGGAGTCAGATATAGCAAGATATCAGCCAAAACAAAATCTGTTATGACTAATGTAAAATATATGTGAAAAGGCTCATTTTGAACATCACCATGTAACTGTCAAAAAGGCATAGAAAAGGCAGTATGTTGCAACTGTTTTTGGTAATTATTTATAATAGCTTTAATGTTCATATACAATTATTTTGCATATAATATCATTCTTGCAAAACATTTATACATTTTACTAGTTCTTTTTTTTATTTTTTTACCAAGATTGAAAGGAAAATTCTATGAAATCCTTCATGAAAAGCAAATCCTTAATTTCCACTCCACCCATGGATAAAATATTGCTACATTCGTGATTTACAACAACAACATCCAATAAACAGTCTTTCCTATAATGTTTGGACTAATGGGTATGACACAAACCGTCTTTGTTCACATCTGTTGTTCTGCAAAAGGCCTTTGTGCTGTAACTACTGGGGATGTTAGGGACTCCTATCTACAAATAAACAACCAGCCAGCCCATTACCAATTAAAGGGCAATTAGCTGACCCCTGGGGCTTTGCTTAGGTCAACAATGGGCTGCTTTTACAACTGTTTTTGTTAGGGAAGGCTCGTAGTAAAACTCTCTTCAGTGTCAATTAGGCTCTGACAGTGTGCAATGTAACCAAGTGGACCTGTACACATACACGTACTGTACGTAGGTACATATACACATAAATTACAAAGTAACAAATGGATAATGTGCAAAGCAACACTGGCCTTGGTAAGAGGGACATTCAAGTTGTTGAGAGAAAGACAGTGTATATTGTAGATGTAGGCGAGTCTCATGGTAAATACATGAAAGATATTATCAACATGCCTAAATATTTGATGAATTTATTTTGGTTAATCCAATACACTACATACATATTTATTACTTACTTACTTAATACATATTTCCATTCAAGTACGCTACTCACGTGTGTGTGGGAATCAGCAATATATCACAGTGAAAATAAATGTGACATGATCCAACTGCAAATAATTGTACTGTGACATTATATAACGCTATATTTTCTCAGAACATCCCGAGAGTATGTTTCACATACACAAGTTACATTCCTTTCCACATGTCTTCACAATAACCATCAGAACGGTGCAGCCCTTGGTAAGTTGCCATCGGCGGGCACACACTGTACACAGTCTGTATGTGAGCTGATCCGTAACTCCATCTATAGGTGTTATGCTATCATTCCCACCATTAAAGAGGTTTTCCACCATCTGAGCAGATCACTTCAGGGATGCCTGGACAGATCACAATGACCCCTGCCTCGCCTCACAGGACACAGACAATGAGCCAGCTCTGATGGCACTGTGCTTTACTGTACACAGGCTAGAGCAATGTGTGTGTGTGTGTGTGTGTGTGTGTGTGTGTGTGTGTGTGTGTGTGTGTGTGTGTGTGTGTGTGTGTGTGTGTGTGTGTGTGTGTGTGTGTGTGTGTGTGTGTGTGTGTGTGTGTGTGTGTGTGTGTGTGTGTGTGTGTGTGTGTGTGTGTGTGTGTGTGTGTGTGTGTGTGTGTATGTATGTATGTATGTATGTATGTATGTATGTATGTATGTATGTATGTATGTATGTATGTATGTATGTATGTATGTATGTATGTATGTATGTATGTATGACCAAGTAAGTAGTATGTGTGTGACAATGTTTTTACATGTTGATAATCAAGGTTAAAGTCTCTATTGTTACATCTTGTGTAGGGTACATAAGAGTTACATTATTTTGTTAGATTCTTTGAACATAGTATGTGTGTGTACGTGCATGTGTGCGTGCGTGCATGTCTATGATATCATCTGTCTGTTTGTGTATGTGTGTGGGTGTGGGTGTGGGTATGGGCGTGGGGGGGGGGGGGACAGGGTGGTCACTCCTGTAATCTCCAGTGTGGTGAGAAAGCGTCCAGCCCGTAAGGCTTGGCTTTCTCCCTGGTGAGACTGGGGGAATCTGGCACGGCCAGTAAGCATGTATATCAGGCCATCTCACGGCTGGCTGGACACTCCCTGGGTGGCCCAACATGGTCAATACAACACTGGTGACTGGACACACAGAATGGGATAATCTCCTGCTTTCTTTCAGGGCCAGGGTGTGGGCACACACACATCACACACACACACACACACACACACACACACACACACACACACACACACACACACACACACACACAGCACACACACACACACACACACACACACACACACACACACACACACACACACACACACACACACACACACACACACACACACACACACACACACACACACACACACACACACACACACACACTCTCTCTCTCTCTCTCTTTCTCAGACCCACACTTCCTTTAATGCTGGCCTGACCATGGCCTGGTTGCTTGGCCCTAATTCCAGGTCAGGCCCAGTCAGGGGGAGACCGAGGGTTGTGGAACCCAGAGCGAGGGTACAGTCGGGGGGGACAGAGGGGAGACAGGAGGGAACAGGGAGCCCATTTCAGCCAGAGCACTGGAGCGCACTGGGGGCAGTGGGGCATCGCCTCTACCGGCTGCTGGGGGAAAACAATAGGAGGTGTGATCGCCCACAAAACATAGGAGCACACTGTATGTGTGTGTGTGTGTGTGTGTGTGTGTGTGTGTGTGTGTGTGTGTGTGTGTGTGTGTGTGTGTGTGTGTGTGTGTGTGTGTGTGTGTGTGTGTGTGTATCATTGTTCAGAGTTTTCTTCAGCTCCAGCAACTCGCTCGAACACCCCTGGTGTGCACGCACACAGGGACCTAATTGACACCACAGATTTAGGCCACGAGGTTTAACTGTTTCCCTTCCAGCTCTTTGGCCATTTGTTGGGGGATAATCACAAGTGAATAGGCCCCTCTATGTTTCTATCACATCTTCGGTGGCACTTGTGTGTTCTGAAATGCTCTTGACTGCGTTGTAACCCTGGTAGTAGTAACGTAGCAGTCCTTACTGTTAGCATATTTTGGTTTATACAGTA
Source organism: Gymnoscopelus braueri (assembly GCF_963280865.1). Lineage (NCBI taxonomy): Eukaryota > Metazoa > Chordata > Actinopteri > Myctophiformes > Myctophidae > Gymnoscopelus > Gymnoscopelus braueri. The sequence goes on along the minus strand of NC_137607.1, from coordinate 51,393,324 downwards.
GCATGTCATCGCTATCAGGCGGAAAACCTGTACGTCCAAAACCATTACTCAGGAAATGGAAAAAAGAACCTGTGTTCCAATGGATTGAAAGTAGTTGTTATTTAGTCACAGCTCTTAATCATTCTCATAGGTTAAATATTTATAAAACCCACAGTCAGACTTTCAACAGGCTCTTTTTGGCAAAGAGATCTGGTGTAGACAGAAAGAAAGTGGTCCAAGTACAGAGACAACTCAAGTCTACTCTAGAGGGTTTAAGTGAATAAAATAAGACAGATAAAAATAAGGAGATATAAGGTTTCTGCCCGACAGCGAAGATATGCTCCATTCACCTAATACTATCTCATAGAGAGGGAAATAAATGAACCATGGAAGCTTTCAAATTCCAAAATATTTCCATTTTATTAAATTGAAGATGAACATAAATAGAAAATGTGCAACATTCATCAACTAATTTAATTCTTCAGTGCAATAAACTAGTTAATGATAACATGAAATAGGAACACACAATGCGTATACAGTACTGTATAATGCCCCAACATTAAAAAAAGTGGGAGAGAAGAAAAAATAAGCTGTGGAGTAATTCCTGTCAAAGAATTTGCAGTCAAACACTTAAATGTAAATTGCTGGGTGAAAAGAAAGCCCTCCTGGGGCCTCATCCAATTTCCTACAAAATATTGGTCTCAAATATAATAATTCATATCTAATGAAACTAGTTCTGAAAAATATTACTTGGCAGCTCTAATTTTACACTTCAGACAGCTGAAATTGATCATAAACTTAGGAGCTCCTACAGTACTTACCTGTATATTACACGCGTGTGCGCGCGTGCATGCGCGCGAGTGCATGCATGCGCGCACACACACACACACACACACACACACACACACACACACACACACACACACACACACACACACACACACACACACACACACACACACACACACACACACACACACACACACACACACACACACACACACACACACACACACTGGATGCCTGATCAACTAATAGTGTGATCTTCTAATGTTCTCTTCTTCCAGTCAAAGAGGTGAGATGATTCTTTCGGTCCTGGTCACTGACGGTGTGCATCATTTGGCAGATTTTGGGTATTTTTTCCATGGCAGTAGTAACATGGCCCATATCTGTAGAGATATAAGCAAGGGGAACATTAGCCAAATCCACACCACTGATTAGAAAATGATCAGCAAAGTCCAAGCCATAAATGCTGTCAATATGAAAGCATTCATAGTAAATTTACCCATCTGTAACTGAGCGTTACAGATGGGTAACTGTACAAATGTAAGTAACTGTACAAACAGATGGGTAACTGTACAAATGTACAAATGTAACCAAATGGACCCTTGCTGGTCCATTTGGTTACATTTGTACACGCTCAGAGTTCAATTTACACACAGGATTTTACAGTGTTGGAAAATGAAATTATTTATTATTATTATTTCTGGAATATCATCATCCTACCCCTTATTTACGTCACAAACTGAAAACAACAGTAGGATCTTGACAGAGGGGAGGTAGGACTGCAGATAGGGTTGCCAAATATCTAAAATTCAAACAAGGGACACCCAGGGGCATGCCTTATTTTTCTTGGAAATAAGAAGAAAAAGATAACTCTCACTGTATTTACAGTTTTTGTATATTATGTTAACCACTTGAACTCTAGCATGCATATTCTGGAGGGAACATTATCCAAAAATAGCCGATCTACAAGCTCACAATGTGTCGCATTGGCTATTTTTGGCAAAGAGATTTGGTGTAGACCTGTACTGTAGACAGTCTAGAATCTTAATCTTAAGCAGAAATATAGCATATGAGCTGTTTGAACTTGTACGATGTGTGTCATTGATTGATTCCCAAAAATAAGGAACAAATTATGTCCCTTATCAGTTCAATAAGGGACACGTGTTTTAGTTTCCAAATAAGGGTCGTTTTCCATATTTCAAGGGACGGTTGGCAACCCTAACTGCAGAGAGGGAGTCCAGTAGACTGATGACCACAACTAAGCTGAGGAAGGCCTTATCAGTGTGTAGATCACACTGCACATGCGCTTTCCACACACAACACAGCCGTTTGTGTCACCCAGACACGCTGAAATGTTTGTGTGTGTGTGTGTGTGTGTGTGTGTGTGTGTGTGTGTGTGTGTGTGTGTGTGTGTGTGTGTGTGTGTGTGTGTGTGTGTGTGTGTGTGTGTGTGTGTGTGTGTGTGTGTGTGTGTGTGCATGCGTGCGTGCGCATGTGTGCGTCTATCAGCTGTCTGTATCAGTGGTGTGCATGACCCCTATGCAAGCAGACAGTCATGGGTCAGGGGTCAGATTAGGGCCTGTCTGGGTTTGCCGGCTGACCCCAGCGCCTGCAGCGCACACACATAAACACTCGCGCAAACACGCGCACGTACGGGGGATGGGAAGTCCCCTACCAGACTAATATCACCTTGGGGATTAGGATCCCAGACACAAATACATTGACCCCCAAACACACGCACACACACACACACACACACACACACACACACACACACACACACACACACACACACACACACACACACACACACACACACACACACACACACACACATACACACACACACACACACACACACACACACACACTGTCACAGACGTGGCTTCTGCTTGGTCATAAAATGAGGCTGGGGCTGCATTGCATGACGCAGAGGAGCAGCAGTGATGCTGAGTGTGAGAGGACCATCTAATTATCCTCCAGTCCTGAGCGTGAGGAGAGGAGATGAGACTGGAGGAGGTCCTGCGGTACATTACAGCATCACCACGCTGAGCGCTAAGGACACTGGAGACACTACAGTAACGCTAGCTACTGGCTGTCATATGTCCAAGACTGTTACTTATTATAATGATAATAATAATAACCTGCTTTCCAATGGATCAAATGCAGTTATTATATAGTCACATTCTCTTGTTAATATTTTCATTGGTTCAATATTTATAAAATTTCCTTTACTTCTTTTTTTTTGTTGTTCAAAGATTGCTAGAATAAACTCGTAGAGCAACACTATGCAATGACGTCAATGCTGCTCTGATAGTTTTTTTGTTGTTGTTCTCTTGTTTGATCTCCTTTCCACCTTGCCCCCCCCTCCCCTTCTTCTTCTTCTTCTTCCCTTTCTTTTTTTCAATGGAAATAACGATACGATGGGAACTATGCACCAAAACGAATTTCACCCACTTTTTTACCTCTGTAAACCTGTGATGTGACAATAAAGCTGATTCTGATGGCACAGAAGATCTATCACGAAAATATGTTGGGATTCAGCAGTGGACTGGTTAACAACATTGACTGCAATATTTAAGTTGCCGATGTTCACTTATACTAGGAAGTAGGAAATATAGGCCATATTATGAGAATTGTACTTCTGAACATGTAGCATTTTGCTATACAGCACAAAATGATTCAAGAATCCAATTTCAATGAATGTGATAGTTTGCAATAGCAGAGAGCAGGATTTAGCCTTTTTTCATTTTTCATCCACTATCTTATTCTCCCTTCCACCTGCACATAGACTTATTTTGGACGTGCGAATACATTTCCCTTTTTTCTTTTTTAAGAAACCTATTTCTGCAAGCCCATTTTTTGTTTGTTTGTAAGTATGCCACAGCACAGTGCACTGTATCAAGCCAGAGCGCAGAGAATTGAAAACAGATATGGCCCCACACACAACATGAACACACCAGACACTGGTGAGGATCTCAGGTTAAAATCACAATCAAAGAGATGTGGGACCGTCGGATCTCAGCACAGAGTAAAACAGAAAAAGGTCAAAGCCGCAGGAGCCAGTGAGCTGCACACTTCCAGGGCATTGGAAACCTCCCAAATAAGCCAGAGTGTTAAGCCCACTAATCCCCTGTATTATTACAACATCTGTGAGGTCTAGAGAGGCTCTGCCAGTGATTAGTGAGACAGATGTAAACAATAACCTTCCTGAAGGAAGTGGTGGAGAGGAGAGGAGAGGAAAGGAGAGGAGAGGATATAACTGGAAGACTTAAGGAAGGACAATATAAACCAGGGCATATGGGAGTGTGGGAGCGCCAGGGGTGCAGGGGGGGGGGGGAGTGAAACAAGTAGACAGCAGAGACACAAGGGAGAGAAAGTTGAAATGTAGGGATGGAGGTATTGGCCATATTCAGCCGGCAGCCATTTTGCCGTGACATCACACTCGTCCTACACCCTACGATTGGACTCAATAAGACAGTTGTTTCACACAGATGGGCATGGTTTAGCAGGACGTTAGCTGTGCACGTTTCTGAGCAACAAGGCTGGCATGCCGACAGCGAGGCCTTGAGGCTTGCGAGTAACCACGCTGAGCAGCCGATGGCCTTGTGTGTCGACAAGCGCTTCGACAAGCGCGTCAACAAGCGTCTGAGATACATACCGATAGGGTGGGAATCTATTTTGAAATTGCATACAGTAATTGAATATTGATATGAAACAAATCTTTTGTTCAGAAACGCTGACATTCAATGTAGCTAGCTTAGCTTAGCTTGACAAAAGACTGTGCATTAGGCACACAACACTGTGTTACGCAGGACGTTAGGGGCGGTTCCCAGGTGAAATATTTGGGTTTTAGGGAGTCCCACAGTCTGGAAGCTTGAAGAGGTCAAATTACAATTACAATTTAGGTATTAGCAGACTAAAATAGCAAGGTAATTAATCACATACATAGGATGTCGAGCGGGCAGTATAGTGCCTCAAGAAACCAGAATACCAGGTAAACAATGAACCTAGCATCTGTCTAAACAATATGCTATCTCAATAAGAATCTGTACATTGAAACTATAGGATGTCAGGTAAACAATGAACATGGCATCTAAATGATCTAAATCTATCTAAATTACATTCTTAACATTTGCGGTCAAGAAAAACAAACCTATAAGAAATAGTGTCCAAGATATGTCTGCATACTGTAGTAGCCATATCTTGGTCAGTATAGCTAGAATCAATCGAGAGAGACGGTGGAAAGAAAATGTGATTCTACAGAATATGTAAGGAAGCTGGGGTGAGATATTGTTGGTGTGTGTGTGTGTGGGGGGGGGTTACAGAAGGAGACAGGGTGAGTTTGCCAGAGAGACGAGCAGATTGGGAGACGAGCAGACCCTGGGCCAGCCGTGCCCCAACTGGCTGACGAGACACCAGGGAGAGACCAGCCTAATTTATGCAGAGTTTAGCTGAGGGGCCGAGGGGTGGGGTGGGGTGGGGGGTCTGGAGGAGGGACCCCCTCAAAAGCACAGAGAGCTGGAAGGAGCGGTTATGGGTGCTGCTAGCACAGAGAGAGCAAGAGGGACCATGGGGGGATGGGATTGGGGAGAGAGAGAGAGAGAGAGAGAGAGAGAGAGAGAGAGAGAGAGAGAGAGAGAGAGAGAGAGAGAGAGACAAGGAGGGGGCTCCCAGCTCAATTCAATGCAGGCTGTCCGTCTGACGTCCCATTAAGGTTTTGGGATTGGGGCTGGGGGGGTGCGTGCGTGGACAGGAGGAGGGAGAAGGGAAGAGCAGGGCAGATAGGAGGAAAAGGAGCACGAGAGGAGCTTAACCCCCTCTCTGCTAGAAGGGCTGCCTCACCACCCCACTCTGCTAGCTGCTCCTGTCTGGTTACCTATTAGATCCACAGGGCTGTCTGTCTTCTCCTCTGCATACTAATTGTCCATTATACTGCACTGACCATGAACAAGGAACTGAGTGTAGAACTATATCCTTGGGCTGAAACCTTATATCTCCATATTCCATCTTTTTATGTTTGTGTTTTTTTTTCTCCATGAATGTATGCAGCTGGTCAACCTTTAACCACTCAAGCCCTGTTTTATACTTCCTCGTAGAACAGTGTCGCGCAAAAGTATAGCGGACAGAGCTGACCTTCAAGCTCACTGTGTGTCACATAGCAATTGCACATTTGCTATTTTTGCTGTTTTTTGAATATCTTCCCCTATAGGGACGCCATGGTTGGAAGTGGTTAAGTCTGTCTGTGGGTTTAATAATAACCAATGAAAATGTAAATAAAAACTACATTGGATCAATTTCCTGAAAAGGAACGGTTAGACATCGTTGCTGTCGGGCAGAAACCTCATATGTCCAAAAACTGTTAATTTTCTGGATTCAAATTCAAAAATAGCAAAAGTAGCAGATTCAGCCATTTGAAAATAGCAGATCTACAAGCTCACAATGCGTCGCAACTCGCAAAGATTTGTATCCATTTTCAACCTGTGAAATTGGACATTCTGCACAATGAGTACTTTTACTTTTAGCACTTTAAGTATATTTTGATGCCAATACTTGTGTACTTTTACTCAAGTGCATTTTGAATACTGGAATTTTACTTGTAACAGAATATATATACATTGCAGTATTGATACTTTCGCTCCACCACTGCATGAGAGGCAGTACCAGGGCTTTCTGCTGCCTTTCTGCCAGCCAGGTCCAGTATAAGGAAGAGTGGCATACAGAGAGGAAGGAGGCAGACGTATACAGTATGCAGCTGGCTGAGGGCCAAGTGAGCGTGCACGGGTATGTGTGTGGGTGTGGGTGTGAGTGTGTGCTTGTGCGTGTGCTCGTATTACTACTACTTGTGAGGACCAAATGTCCCACATGTATAGTAGAATTAGAGAATTAGACATTGTGAGGACCATTTTCCTGAAAATGAGAAAAAATTGTTGTTTTATCATAAATAAATAGAAAGATTTATTTTAGAGATTTTTACAATTAGAAAAAGCTTCAGACATTTAGAGGTTAGGTTTTAGGGTTTTGGGTTGGAATTATGCCTTATGCATTTTGTATTGTGTGCGCCTTTTAGGCTTATGGTTAAAATGGCAAACATTTTTTAAATGGCATTTATGAAATCACCGCCCTAAAATGTTGATGTCCTCACAAGTATAGTAATACAAACGTGTGTGTGTGTGTGGGAACTGGGAACGCATCTGTGTCATTTTAGATTTTAGCTATAACCATTGTTATATACTTTGGAAATTCAAAAATAGCAGATCTACAAGCTCATAGCGGCACTCATAGCGGCTATGAGCTTGTAGATCTGCTATTTTTTTAAATCTTGAGAATTTGTGCAAATCTTTGAATATATATATTTTTTTCAAGCAAGCATTTTGTCCTCGCAAATATAGTAATACAAACGTACGCGTGTGTGTGTGTGTGTGTGTGTGTGTGTGTGTGTGTGTGTGTGTGTGTGTGTGTGTGTGTGTGTGTGTGTGTGTGTGCGTGTGCGTGTGTGTGTGTGAGGTCCCGGCGAGTAGGGGAATGGACAGCTAGGCAGGGTGATGGTTGAGCCTGGTGATGCAGGCAGACAGTTTAATGACAGTCCTCACCCCAGAACATACAAGACCAGCTAGCGCCTGACACACTCACAGATGTACACTCACTGTATGACACATGTGCTCCTATGTGTGATGTATGGTTGTGGCGTGTTCTAAAAGAGACACCGCGGCTGACGGAAATGAAAAAAGAACGAAATTTTCTCTATATGTGTGCAATTCCCGGAAAAGAATAAACCACAAGCGTCTGAAAGGACTATAGGAGTTCACACGTGCATTTCCATTTCATCTTCTCTTATATGCTGTTCAGAGAAAGGCATGTGAGCATGTCTCTGTGGATCTATCCCAGTTATTTCCTCAGCCTAAATCAGTGGTTCTCAAACTTTTTCATGTCAAGGACCTCCAAATAGATATCTATTTGGCCGCGGATCCCCATCTGAAAAGGATTTGCCAGGGACCCCCAGAAGAGAATATTTAGGTAAAAAATATATAAAAATTATTCAAAATGTTCCAAACATTTTTGATATTTTTGCAATTTTTTGAAAAATATCGAATATAAAAAGAAAATTGCAGCTGTACAAGCTCGCAGCGCGGCACGAAAATAGGGATGCCAGGGTTAATGTAGTTAACAATAGTTTGGTATTAAATTTGTTATGTTATCAAACAAAATATCAAACATATCAGAGAGTCTATGTTTCCCAAAAGGAAATGCAAGCATTTAATTCAGTCTGACCAGAAGCAGGGATAAAATATATCCTCACTGGGGGGGGATATCAAAAGCAGAGGCATGGAATACCCTCCCCCTCCCTCAGCAAACACAGTACTGTGTACACACAGTAACACAAAGCTAAAGTACAGTAACAGGCCGTTTGTTGACCACACACTTGGAGGTAAACTCTTCGTAGACTAAATGTTGTCTGACCACAGCTTTGCATCTCGTTCATTAATCCATTAAGACCGGGAAAGCATCTGTCATTTTAGATTTTATAACCACTTTAACCAGTATCTTATACTCTGGCTATTCAGATATGAAAGTGAGCTTGTAGATCTGCTATTTTTGAAAAAATCTCGCGAACATTTGTGCAAATCTTTGAATACATATATATTTTTAAAACAACATTTTTAACTCAAGTCTTTGCGTCTGGGGGGGGGGGGGGGGGCTGGAACAACATATTTGATAGGGGTCGGCGGCCAAAAACATATCATTTTGGGGGACCTTGCGATGCAGATGCGGACCCTCGATCTCAAAATATGTTGTTCCAGGGACCCCCCAGAAGCAAAGATTTGAGTTACACATATACAAAAAATGTATATTCAAAGATTTGTGCAAATTTTCACTATTCCAAAAATAGCAGATCTACAAGCTCAAAGCGTGGCACTCGGTGCCACGCTTTGAGCTTGTATATCTGCTATTTTTTCAATAGCCAAAGAAAAGAAAAAAAATACACAGATGCGTTCCTGGTTTTAATGAGTTAAGGACCTGGCTGCACCAGTAGTTCTACAGTAGAGTTTGGTTCGTTTCTTGCCCAAACAAAGACATAGAGCCCCCCTCATTAAAAATACATGTCACTGGATCAAGCCCGGGCTGAATCGTGTGATTTTCCCTCCTACCATAAGTGACCGTGACTGAGCGTCGGGGCTGAATGGGGGCCCAGATAGAGCGCTGCCAATAGAGCACCACGCCGTGTCCCTATGGGAACCACCCCCACACAGAGGGGGGCTCATTTAAAGCATTGTTGATGTGTTAACACAGCTTTTTAAAACGCCTCTTTATGGACTCAGCTAAGCAAACTGCAGCCCACGGTTTGTCTGACACCAGAAGGAAAAGTGGAGAAAGAAAGAAAGAAAGTAAAATAAATAAATAAATGGGATTAAAAAAGAAAAAAGTACAAAAGTGAGATGATGAAGAGAGAAAATGAAGGCAAACAGAGTGAGATAAATAAACAAAGTTAGGGGAGAGTGTAGTTTGGAAAAACAAAACTTTTAAAAAATGCACTTTATATTACTTTGTCTTTTGAAAAGATTTAGTAGGTTACAAAACCTAATTTAAGCTCCACAACTTGCCAAAATAGCTTCTACCCACAGGCCTGTATGCATAAAACCATGACCTATAATCACCAGAGGACTTAAACTGGAATTTACAGTACTGGGGTGCAGTGGAAGCAGGTCATTGACAAAGTGCACTGTCTCTCTGTGTCCTCTGATATAGTCAGTATACTGTACACCCATTTACCCCCAGGACTACAGACATCCTACTGCTGAAACAATGGAGGTGTACGTGCATGCGTGCGTGCGTGCGTGTGCATGTGTGTGTGTGTGCGTGTGTGTGTGTGTGTGTGTGTGTGTGTGTGTGTGTGTGTGTGTGTGTGTGTGTGTGTGTGTGTGTGTGTGTGTGTGTGTGTGTGTGTGTGTGTGTGTGTGTGTGTGTGTGTGTGTGTGTGTGTGTGTGTGTGTGTGAGAGAGAGAGAGAGAGAGAGAGAGAGAGAGAGAGAGAGAGACACAGACAGACAGACAGACAGACAGACAGACAGACAGACAGACAGACAGACAGACAGACAGACAGACAGACAGACAGACAGACAGACAGACAGACAGACAGACAGACAGAAAGACAGAGAGACAGAGAGACAGAAAGACAGAGAGAGAGGCAAAGACAGAGAGTGTGAGAGAGGGAGAGAGAGAGAGAGAGAGAGAGAGAAGAGAGAAACAGGGCCGTGTCTCCCAAGGCTGATGCTTAGGCTTAGTCAGTCTCACAGGGCACGGGGGATGACAGTGAAATGAATAACAATGAACTTGCTGAGAGTCAAGTTCACAACACTAGAAATCAACTAGGGCTGCAGAAGCGTAGCCGTGCACAAAGGAACAGCCATGGTGTGTGGTGTGCACACATGTGTGTGCGTGTGTGTGTGTGTGTGTGTGTGTGTGTGCGTGTGTGTGTGTGTGTGTGTGTGTGTGTGTGTGTGTGTGTGTGTGTGTGTGTATGTGTGTGTGTGTGTGTGTGTGTGTGTGTGTGTGTGTGTGTGTGTGTGTGTGTGTGTGTGTGTGTGTGTGTGTGTGTGTGTGCCTGCGTGTGCGTTTGAGTGGGTGTGTGTGTGCGCACGTGTGTGTGTGCGCACGTGTGTGTGTGTGCGCGCGCGCGCGCGCGTGTGTGTGTGTGTGTGTAATTGTGTCGCTGCACTCAGGAATATCTCAATATGAATAGAGAACGGGGCTCTGGAGAGGAGTCCCCACTAAGATGAAAATGCACACACACACACACACACACACCTCGTTCTCTGGCTCGCTCGCTTCCCTCCCCTTACCGCCTCTCCATGCACATACAGCAAGGACCCCTCGACTCTATTCTACAGCTGTCTGATCCGTGCCTGATGAAAAAACAAAATGGCATGGGGGGTGGTGCAAACACCAAAAGGCAAGAAAGCGGACATTTGTAAATCACAGCCCATATAAACATGGGGTTTAATAGGGGTTTCTCGTGCTGTTTGGCAGGGGTCCACCTTAGCCACCATAGCATCACCAGCCGTGTAGCACATTGTCAGCTGGCTAGCCAGCCACATCGGCGCTCTGAGTGAACAGCCTCCGCCATCCAGCAGAGATGATGGTCGGTGGGGGTGAGAATTCATCTGAATACATTTACATAAAGATTGTGCAACGTTGGCAGAGGCAGGAGGACCACTGCTGAGAATGCAGCGTGCCAGTCATTGTCCCCAAAACTCACAATCATGTTTGAAATGTAGGATGAAGGAAAGGAGGGTGGGAGTGGAAAGCAGCGGGTTTATTTGGCCGTGCAAAGAGGCAGGGGGGCTGCGTGCTTTTAAGATCTGCTGGGATCTGAACTTGCCCTGTTCCCTATTTTGTTAATGCTATCAGTGGTGGATGCGGGAATCAGAAACACGGGTATGGAAGAAAGGAAGAGGCTAACAGAATAAGGGAGCAGCAAAAGCAAATATAAGCACATGTCGGACAAAATAATTTCCAGTACCAACACATGTGAGACCAAGACCATATTTTATCGTACTGTCCCATTATCAGGCTGTAGATAGAATGTGGACGAGTTAATAAAAGATGAGGTGATAACTGAGAACTATGTTAGCGGCCCTGGATCAACCCTCCGCAACTGGACAGCTTAATAAAACTAAACTAGATTATACAGTTACATTTCAATCAGATATGCAGAATTTATGAGGCAGCACACAAATCCTTGTTCACTGGCATAGGCAAATCTGATCTGCACTTTTTAAAAATAAAATAAAAACAGGATGCACTAATGCACCTCAAAGCGATTAGCTCTTACTGAAAATGTTACAATGGGGAATTATAATATGAAAGAATGCAATATCTTTCATATCGTTGCTGTCTGGTGTCCAAAAACTGTTGGACACACGATTTAGATTAAAAAATAGCAAAAAATGGCAGATCTACAAGCTCAAAACGCATCGTGATGCCACACGTTTTGAGCTTGCTATTTTTTATACAATTTGATACAATTTGATCCTATATTGTGTGATCAAGTAGGGCATTAATTTGCAAAAAAAACATAAAAAGTTAGAATATGGAGATAAGAGGTTCCTGTCTGACAGGATTATAGGATTCCACATTACATTTCTTACAGTAGCCATTTTCTGCATAATAGGAAAAAGAACCAGATGAATGTTCTCCGGTCATGAATTATCATATTCTAAGATAAAAGGCTCCACACCACTAACAGTGAGTTTTAACAGTATACAGTGCAGAGTAAATTAGAGGTATGACAGATATACGGTCCCTCTGTTTACCATATTACACAGATATTTCAAGATCTAATAATATTATTAGAAGACAGAATATAGAAGAAGCACCTGGTAGATTAGCATGTAACAAATGTAAAGGACGGGATTTCCAAATGTATTTATCAAACGCATGGAATTAAAAGTGAGCACTGCCTAGGTAATAAACAGCTTTTTAAAAGAAGAAGAAGAAGAAAAAATTTAATAAAAGCAGGTATAGGTATAGGTTGTAGAGGATGCATGGCTCTTTCACAAATATAGTCAGCTAGTGAAGCTATACTGTCAGAACACAGCCTTAGGACAGGGAGAGGGGGAAAGGAGGCAGTGAGGAGAGAGAGAGAGAGAGAGAGAGAGAGAGAGAGAGAGAGAGAGAGAGAGAGAGAGAGAGCAAAAGACTAACGGAAAGGGTCAGCACAGCAGGAAGGAAGGCTAAAGCCCAGAAGCAAGCGAAAGTGCATGTGTGCATTGAGCATATATATTTGTGTGTGTGTGTGCGTGCGTGCGTGTGTGCGTGCGTGCGTGTGTGCGTGCGTGCGTGCGTGCGTGCGTGCGTGCGTGCGTGCGTGCGTGCGTGCGTGCGTGCGTGCGTGCGTGCGTGCGTGCGTGCGTGCGTGCGTGCGTGTGTGTGTGTGTGTGTGTGCGTGCGTGCGTGCGTGCGTGCGTATGAAGCCCAGAAGCAAGCGAATGTGCATATGCCTGTGTGCACGTATTTGTGTGTGTGTGTGTGTGTGTGTCAGCCCCAGCTGGACAGACATTTAGTTGACATGCTGATAGGGATTTAAGCAGTGGGTGGGTGGTGTGTCTGAGCAAGGTGAGTGAATGAGCGGAGAAGAAGGGTAGCTAGTGGGGATTGGAGGATGATAGGAGAAGGAGAAGGAGGAGGAGGAGGAGGGGGGGGAGGCAGAGGAGGAGGAGGAGGGGGGAGGGGGGTACCAGAGGGTTCTCACAAAACTGCCGTTACTAAGCTTGATTTCAGCGCGAGTTGAGACGATTAGGAGAGGGAAGCAGAGAGTGGGGGGAGAGGAGGTGTTGAGTCTGGGGGGGTACCCTCCAGGCTATGGAGGAGAAGGGGGGACAGGTCTATTGAGGTGATGGGGAGAGGGGGTCTTTCAGACAGTCTAATGGAGCATAAGTCCCCAATGAAGAATGGAAGCCGGCTACCGGAGGGCGGGTTAGCCGGAGCCTCATGCTCCTCGATCTCCTCTCTACCTCTTTTCTCACTGCTGCTCCTCTTCTCTCCTCCTTGTCGCTTTTCTTTATCTCTCCCTCTTACTTTCCCTTATTTACCCTTCCATCTCTCCACTCCTCCCCACAGCTCCCCTCTTTCTCTTCCCCTCCCTTGCTATGATCGCCCTCCTCTCCTCTTTCCCCCTCACCATGCATCGCATGTGCTGCAGTCCCTCCTCTTAAAGGGCTTTCGCTGTTTATTCCACGGCAATCTAATGCAGCTTATATGTTCTCGCGCCCACGGAGACGAACGGATGAAAAGGCCATAATAGCTTGCATTTAATTAATAAAGAGGATTATCACTGAGGGGATTTTCTGGAAGACAATATCACACATTGTTAAAGAACGGACACACAAAGTAATTTAGCAAATGGCAGAGGTCCTCTAGATTACGGCTGGGCTGAAGATGCAGTATATTACTGTATAGACTGATGTTACTCTTTACAGTCCAGTGTGAGAAGGTTCACTGAAAAGAAACACTCAAATATCACAAATATCGTATTTGTTTTGGTGTTAATTTAACTGCATTTCACTGTGTAGTTAAACGTTCCAATTGAAAGGGCCAAATTTCACACATTACACACTATCTATTCATGGTGTATAGACATGATATGAACCCTGAGGTTACATGATATGAACCCTGAGGTTACATGTTAAATTACAGGAGGCACCAGACTGGGCCAGCGAAGCGTGGATGTCACAGTGTCTGACTGGGCCTGCCTGTCTGTGCTGGGCTGGGGGGGGTTATATTATTTGGACAAGGGGGCCGACTGGGCTATAGCGCTGATTTCTGATTGGATATTGCAGAGAGCTGGCTCTGGACTGTCCAGCAGTGAGGCAATAAGAAGCAGCTTATAAAATAAGCAAACACAGGAACACCCACCAGCACCCAGACAGACCAGGGATGCACAGCAGACGAGTCCTCCCAGTGATAGCCAGCCAGCCACCCACCCCCTCTGACCTTGACCCCTGGGGTCCTTCCTCACCTGCTTCTGAATGAAAGTCAGTGCAGCTGGGGTGTCTAGCCACGTCCTGAGCAAACCCCCCCTCTATTGCCCCGACCCCCTCATCCCCTAATCATTTAGCCCGTTCCCACGCTCGGTGGCCAGGGTGCTGTCTCTGCATCTGAAAGGTTGGATTTAATATTTATGCGGTGCATTGGGTTGGCTAACTGGTCTATGTGTCTAGTTTGATCTACGTGTCTTTAACGGTAGCCATGCACTTTGATGGGGAATTCTGTGGTTTGTATAGAGACATATAGACATATATAAGCCTCTAATAAAAAACATTAGGTGGCGCTTCTCTTTCTTTCCTCTTGTCTATCTACTCAGACGTTCCTTGCCCTGGTTTAGTTTTTTTTTGTGTCAAATGTCTTGGATTGCATCTGACTTCAATATCTCTCTCACGAAAATCATTCAACTTTTATTCTGTCAGAAGGAACATTAGATGCAGCACACATTTCGACAATATGTGTACGACGTGCATGTCTATGTGAGTTTGCTTTTGTGTGTCTTTATGTGTGTCTTTATGTGTGTGTGTGTGTGTGTGTGTGTGTGTGTGTGTGTGTGTGTGTGTGTGGTGTGTGTGTGTGTGTGTGTGTGTGTGTGTGTGTGTGTGTGTGTGTGTGTCGCACGTGCATGCGTGCATGCATACATACATGCATGCATGCATGTGTATGTGTGCATGCGTGCACATCATTCAGTGGGGTTCAAACCCCTCCACCCTCACATTTTCATTATGGCCAAATCTCAAGCCTGTGCTACGCTAGCGTGGCCTTTTGGTTGCAAGCAGGCAGTTTAATCACACATACAGCACTACTCCATTTTCATTTCCTTTTCATACAGCCTCCATTCCACTCTGGCTTCATAATTCTCCCCTCAGAGCTGTCTGGCTTGCCTGAGTGTTTGCAGCCTGTTGAAATGACATAATCAGTGACTTGGATAAATGCCTGACTTCTGTTTCCTTGAGTTTAATCAGAATTGGGTTACAGCTCTAAAGAAGCAGCACCACCCCCACTTGTTTTAGGAATCACTTCCTAAAGTGAGTATATATGATTATATTTATATATGAGTATAATTTCACTGTGAGAGTGTACACATGTAACAATGTGTGCACACAGAGTTACACATGTTTGACTTCACACTGAGGGTTTTACTGTGTAAGTTCACACAAGGAATCTGTGTGAGTATAAGAGAAGAGTTTTCTTTTCTTTTCTTTTGCTCAGTCTGTTGACTACAGCTTGGCAAATGGTGTTTGTAGTGTTATGAAAAGAGGTTTTAAAATAAAGGGCAGTTTGTGCAATTTGTGTCAATGAATGACAAAACATATATACATATATTCTAAAATGTAACAACACACGTTGCTGAATTCGTGGAAAAAAACATAATGGATAGCCTTCAGCAATATTCATGGAAAATCATTGGAAGTCCTGGAGATGAATCACATGTATAGATTTGAGTAAAGAAAGACTTATTCATAAAATGCAAAATACGAACACATGTAACAATAACAACAAGCGTCCCTCGTTGTCCGCAATCTGTTCAAAATAAAACACTTTCACATCCACATAACAAATAATTATGTGGCCGCGTGTAAAAAATATAACCAATTTGCCTTTCTGTGATGCTTTCAAAAAATATATAAACATTACTTTTTCCCCCCTTTCATTTGAATGCTAAAATGGTACCAACAACCACTGATTTGTTTGACCATGACAAAGACGACAGAAATGCAGAATGGCTCTGCTTGAATTGAGCAGTGGCTGTAAATGCTTTCAGCAACTATTACTTCAGTGGGGGGAACGCATTCAATCAATACCCACACAAATAAAATAAAAACACTGCTCAGTACTCAGAGTGGAGAGGGGCTTCATAAGACCATAGAAACACTCCAACCGTCAGAGACAGACCCTCATACACACTGGTTCCCAACCTGTGAGCCGGGGACCACTGGTGGTCCGCGGGGGGTATTGCAAGTGGGCCCCCAAATAATTGCCCGAAAAAACACTGAGATCTTAATGATAATATAACATTAATATGAAATAAAGAGGTAAAAAAAAAATATCTTTGTGATGCTGATAAATAGGAACTTAAAGTATACTACGTTAGTTCCATTGATCCAAGCCGGAACGCATATCGATTGACTGGTCATTAAAATAATGCGCGAACCCACCCCATCTGACCACTTTCAAGATTTTCAAGTGGGTCCTGAGATCCAGAAAACAGGGTTGAGCACCACACCACTGCTCTACAGTAAATACAGGGGAAATAAATAAATAAAGGACCACACAAAGGTAGTGAGAGTAAGAATAAAACGGCTGACTCTGAAGGATTTGGGACATAGCAAAGTATTTTGTATTAAAGAAAATGTGAATACAAAATTGCTTAGTACACAGTAAAATCCTCAGTGTTCATTTCACTCTGAGAGTGTTCCAATGTGACCAATGTTACACTCTCACAGTTACTAATGAATAAATTAACACAGGGTTTTACTGTATATGCCTACCGTAAAATATTATATTCTCGTTCACTTGTGACAGATTTTTTTTTTTCTGGATGATGTTTTGATGGGAATGGCCTGCATGATATAGTGCCATACGTAGCAATATTCTCTGCAAAAATAAATATTATTCGAAGTATGGATTAAGCCAATATGTATTTAAAATGTTAGTAGGAAAAGTATTTGATAAAACTAAAACAGATACAAGCATGCAGAATCCAAGCAGATAAATATAATCACGACCACTCTTTGATGCTGTCAAAACCATACATTTCAATTACCAGAGCACATCTAGATAGGATTTACAAGAGAGTAAGCATGTGGCCTTGGTCCTTATGGGGAGTCTATTTATCGTCAGCAATGAAGTCTATCAGAATGGAAGCATGTGGCCACTGTCATTCTATCTACTTTATAATAATTTCTATGGCCTCTCCCTCTCTCTCTCCCCCCCCCCCCCCACCACACACACACACACACACACACACACACACACACACACACACACACACACACACACACACACACACACACACACACACACACACACACACACACACACACACTGCATTCTCCCTATCGACGTTGCCACGTTTGGCTAAAGCAGGATTTACTGTACCCAGGCTGTCTGTTCCCTTTGTGCTGAATTATGAATAATTGCAGCGGCGTAGTAGCACACATGGCTGTAACCATCATTTACATAAAGGCACTCTGCAGGAGATGATGGTAAAAATGAGGTTCTTTTTTTTTCATGACAGTTGAAGTATGAATGGACAGTTGCGCACTCAAATAGCAGTTAATGTAGATTGGCATATGCGTGCATGTGAATGCACCACGCCTGTGCGTGTGTGTGTGTGTGTGTGTGTGTGTGTGTGTGTGTGTGTGTGTGTGTGTGTGTGCACATGCATGCGTGTGTGTGTGTGTGTGCGCATATACACGGCTGGGTTTGTGCTTGTGCATGTGTGCGTATGTAACAGCAGGGGCAGACTAGCGTGTATGGCAGGTTGTAATGTTCGTCTGGCTCTGCACAAAACAAAACATATGGTCTCCCCAGCTGTTCTGAATATGCAAATAGAGAATAAAATTACCCCCCCCCCCATTTACCCACTAGTGACCCAGACAAGCTATACTTTCATCGTCTTATAAAGACCTTGCGTCCCACCCAGACAACCCTCTTTGCTTGTCCTCCATCAACTAACCGATAACCCCCCCCCCACCCCCTTCTCTTCTCTTCTCTAGTAGTCATCTTGACCTTGGCATTGAGGATTTTAGGACACTATTTGATCGTTGTTGGATTGTGCATCTAATCTGTTCTGTTTGTTTGTTTGTTTGTTTATTTATTTGTTTTTCTTTATCTGACTCCCTTAACGCTCGCTTGTTTTCTAGAAAATATAAGTTACTCCCTTGTTAAAGAGGTCATAAACTTCAACCAATATAACAATAAATGGATTCATTAAAGATGAACAAAGCTAAATAAATAAATGAATGAATACAACAAATACAATTAATTAAATCTAAATTCAGTCAGTAGGCCAACTACCGACGAGCCGGCAACAGAGAACGACTCACTGATTTCGGTTCACGTTATGTCTCTTTGTCTGCCATTTTAGCCACAAAGCATAAACAGTAGCCTACAGTACAGTATGTAGCATGTAGCCTGCAGCCCAGCAAGGCTAAAGGCAGGCAGCTAGTGTGGGTTGCTAAGCTAATGGCTCAGTCAGCTCAAACGCACTCCCATCAGTGTCACTCTGTGCACTGATTAGACCAACAGGCTTGATTAAAACGGCCTGATGGAGAAGGAGATAGGGGGGCTGCACCAGCCTGTAAAACAGTAAAATCCTCAGTGTTCATTTAACTCAGAGAGTGTAAAGATTTAGGACCCAATTTATTTATTTTTTTACAGTTAAATGAATGCTGAGGATTTAAAAGGAGAGGCTGCCATCAGGGTTGCGCTCTGTGCCTCCACTTTCACTGCACTATAAAGTCCTGAGAATTAATTGAACTCTCAAAGTGTTCAAATATAAGGGACCATTCGGTTACATTTGTATACTCTCAGAGAGTTAAATTAACACTGAGGATTTGACAGTCTGCCACACTGCTCAGGCAGTTCAGGGTACCGTGGCAACAGCTCTCAGCAAATAATATAGAATGTAACCAATATAGATGGATAGCTAACGTACAAAAGCCACAATCTTTAAAGATGTCACACACTATAGGCTATGCTATCAATGGCTGTTACATTGTCAGTAGCAGAAAATATGTCTGTGCATGAACAGAAGCAGGAGGGGTCATAGTTGAAGGGTTTTGTTTCTCACAGACACACGCCGCAAACGCGCGAGCACACACGCGCGCACACACACACACACACAC
>NC_137607.1:51367910-51373962 GCF_963280865.1 Gymnoscopelus braueri | reverse complement strand
AGCAAAAGACGGCAATCAACCAATTAATGACCGAAAGCGAAGCGAACATGATGTGGAGGCGAACACGGGAACCTTTCAGCCAGGAGGTACAGGTGATGCTATTGCCGCAGCCTCAGTAGTGGAGACGTACAGAGGGAGAAGGATGCTGCCCAGAGCTTCTGGGTCACGTTGCATTACGTGGTGAGCGCAGCGCAGCGGCGCAACGTCTCCATCTTCTTGCTGCGCGTAACAGCGCACACATGCACTGACACTGGATATTCATGCATGCGCCAAATGGCATTTTTCAACGTTTACGTTTGCATTGAGCCAAACATCTACCAAAACCAAGGCTAGACTGCAGGTGTAACCACTGCAACCCAATGAAAGATACATAAGTGCTACAAAAACCCGCTCTTAGATTTTACGTGTATGACGTAAAATTGTGGCGTGCTGACGTCATGCGTCCGGATAGGTTACCCAAAGCTGTTATTCAATAGGCCTATATATGGGGTCCGCGTTTTATAAAAACTATTATTAGCTTGCCAATCATGCAATCAGGCCTCGTGGCCTTTTCTTTTCTTTCTTGTTTCTTTTTTGGACAAAAAGTGGTGCTCCCAAAATCCTTTAGAGCATTTTAATAATCTGTGATATTAACTGAAAGTTGGTGCAATGAAAGAGGCTAAATGTGTCGTCCCACCGTCTAATAACATTGCCTAACAATTTACATAATAATAGAATATGTCCAGTGTGTGTGTGTGTGTGTGTGTGTGTGTGTGTGTGTGTGTGTGTGTGTGTGTGTGTGTGTGTGTGTGTGTGTGTGTGTGTGTGTGTGTGTGTGTGTGTCCAAGCGCAACAAGTAAACTCATTAAAATTAGGATTAGATACAATGAGTAAAGAAAGTAAACTACTGTCCTAATGATGATGATTATGAGTAATAATCATTACGATGATAATAACAATATTCTCATGTGGTGGGAATGTATGAATATTTGTATTCTAAAATATTCTGACAAGAAAATAAATTTGAAGAACTGGTTGTTTGTTTTATTTGATTGATTGACTTTTTCAAGACCAAATCAATCGAGAAAATGCATACAGACTATATATATATATATTCTTCCAATCGTTTTGACGTCAGATAGGCCTACTTTTTATTTATCTTTAGCCACTTATTTATGTATTGACTGACAGTAGACTAGTCTACATCTGCATTAGCAAGCAATTCGTGTAAACGGCAAATAAGCCCTCATATTTTCATGACGTCATTTTTTTTTTACCATTGAATAGAAAGCTATAAATTGATTTATATTATATGTATTTGAATTAACTCCATTGTATCAGACCCAATAGGCCTTACAGGGCATTGTCTAAAATGCCTCATGGCTTCAAATGAATAATACTTTATGGGACCACCAGTGGTCCTTGAGGGGGTTCCTGGTGGTCCCCAGCTAAATGATGGAAGAGTTTCATTTTATGCTCTCAAGAGTTAAATTATTGTTAAATCTGCATTACTTAATTTACAAGTCTACACAATTAGAGTAGAATAATTGTTATTTTGATCAACGTGTGCCTGTTATCTCTCCTATGGTACCACATCAATACAACATGGAATTGTGGACAAAATCTTATCCAACTATAACAAAATATTCTATGTTTTGAGTCTGAGAGTGTAAATCTCATCAAATGGTGGTCCGTGGCTCAAATGCTGAATAAATAATGGACGATATTAAAAGGATTTAAACCCATTGCTTTACACAAAGCAGCTAGAAAATGAGACAAGTAGGCCTGTGTTCAAATTCCACCCATGAAAGAAGACTACTGATCATTCAATTCACCATAGACTCATGATGAACAGTTTCAGTAGAACGAAACAGTGACACCTACTGGATTAAACTAACATTGCAGTTGAAGGCGAAGGCCTACAATTGTATAAAAAGTCAACTGGAAGGCTTTGCGCAGCAGGCCTACATACTGCACTCACTGGTTACAGGTGTGTTTAAAGGGAGCACATTATCTTCTTAATTATGACAGAAATTAAGCCTAAATCCCACGAAACAGTGCAGTGCCTAAACGAGGCTCTTTGTCATTTAGTTCATTTTTATTTTGTTTAGTTTGATCATTAAGGAGGCTGTGAATTACAAAACTGGTCTAGAATTATGTTGAGGGAGGTGGGTGCACGGAAAATTACTAATTAGGCTTCAGTGGGCCTATATCGATCATTTAGTGGATGGTAATGGAATGTTACCTAATCATAATAATTTCATGTTTTCACAAATCTGAAAAAAACATAATGTATAACGTGCTATGTAAATATATGTATTCCTTTTGTTTATATGAACACTTGTTGTTTCTATTTTAGGGTACGATTTGTAGGGAGATTCATTAGCATCTCGTGGCGGATGTTGCACTATTAGTGAAATGTTTCCCACATTTTTCCAGTGAACATCTAACATGTAAATTATTGTGACATGATTGCCTATTTATTGTTTAACACTGCATGCAAGAAGACCAAATGTAAAATATTTCTTGCCGCATTACAACCAACGAGAGACAACACTGCTGATCATTTTTTATTTGTAAATAGGCTACGGAACGTGATCTGTTCAGCCAGGCGACCAATTCCAATGTATAGATGATTACATTTTCCTTCATGAATAAAGATAATTATTTAAATGGAAATGAACAGTTTTTTTTTAACATGACACTGTGATTAAACGAAAAATACGAAAGCCTCCATTAGTATTAGACAATGATGCAATACAAATGTTGGTCCGTCTTTCTTTCCTGTGTTCTCCTTTGTACTTATAGTGTTTGTATTTGTTGATGACATGATGTATTGTGTACATTTTTTTTGCTATGTTGATGAATTGAATACTTTTTTGTGTATTCCTATTAGCCTTAATGTCTTACTTTACCAAGTGCTGTTTACATTTCTGACTAATAAAGTATTCAATCAATCAAAAGACTCAAAAAACTCAACACATTTAAAAGCTTTAGCAAGCATTTGATGTAATATCAGTTTATTCAAATAAACAACAAATCAAATAGCAAACGGTAGCCGAACAGGCTAATTGTTTACCTGGTTTGAAAACGAATTATGTGCGACTTGCATCCAGTCTTTTGTCTAGTTCAATATCTACAGCAAAGCGCATTTGTAGGCTATTTACTGAATAATTGCAACTCAGCATAAGATTTTACAAAAAAACTAAACAAAAATAATTTAGATAGCTAGACTTATAGCTATACAGTAAAGTCTAGTTTACTTGAATAAAGAAGAGACTATTTTATGCTATGATGTGGTGTTGTGCTCTATATTATAGGTCAATTATATTGGACAAAAATACCCATGTCATTATTTAGACTAAACATTTGATGTAATGTTTTAAAATGTCTTTAGATGTTTGAACACTGATAATGTTTGTCTATATCCTCTATGAAAAGCATTATTGTTTCTTTCACGTTTTATTTCTGGCCATGCCTGTTTGATTGATTTTGATTAATTGAATACCTTATCAACAGTTTGCAAATAGCACAGTGGTACGATTTTACAATGATGCTAAAAAGATAACTGAAAAGGGGCTTGTTTCCATTGTGGTCCTGTTGTGCATGCAAAGAAAATAATTCATGTTCGAACCCAAACTGCCTCAACAATGTCACTATGCAGTGCACAAATATGTGCAGTGCAACTGTTATGTCATTGTGCATGACAAAAATGAGCCTTGTCTCGTTCAATTGGTTACAACTGACCAATTCAAGTGGCCACTTCTGGGAATTGTAATGGCCGCTCTTCAAAGGCGCTTGACCTGACACAGGGCCATCAAGATGTCAAAGGTCACACATCAAGTCAAAGAAAACAAATATTTGTCACTCCCTCTGACATGCTTCAAATTAGCACCTAACTATCAGTAACCCATGCCGTTGGGGGTAACATGTTGTTCACAGTAAAATTCTTGGTGCTAATTTAACTCACATGTGAAAATGTATACCAAATGGACTCATGAGGCAGTGATTCTGTCAACTTTTTTTAATTTCAAGGACTGGGGACCTCTGGAACCCCGTCAAGGACCCTGGGGTTCCCCAGGCCCCATGTTGAGAACAATTGCCATACGTGTAAAGAAACTATTTGGATTATATTTCTACACTCTTTGAGTTACAAATTGAAATATTAACACATGGGGATCTGACTTGTTCATCCATCTCATGCAATTTAAAACAGTTGATGTGGACTATATCTGATGATTTGATAAAATAAGAAAATTATTAAAATGGTGAAGTTTGAGCCATAAAAGAGACCATGCTTTAAAAAATGAACAAGACAGGATATGTTTTTACAGCATTGTACTGTCATTGCTTCAAATAAGAAACAAGATGTGCTATATATGGTATGTTTGCTCCACACAGTGACAAAATACAATGACCACCAAAGCAATGCGTTATGAACACCACGTGAAACTTGGTTTCACCACGTGAAAGGCAGCAGCAGGGATCTCGCAAATGCAACATCAAACCCAACACTTGGAGCCAGGAAATATTCTGTATGGAATAGTTGAACAATCCAAGCTGAATCTCTTTTGGTTATAGCAGTGGTTTTCAACCCTTTTAATATCAAGGTCCACTGCATTATTTCTTCGTCATTTGAGCCACGGACCACCATTTGATGAGATTTAGACTCTCAGACCCAAAACTTCGAACATTTTGTTATCGTTGATACAATTCCATGCTGTATTGATGTTGGTAGGAGAGAACAGGCAAACGTTGATCAAAATAACAATTATTTAATTAAGTAATGATGTTTAACAATAATTAAACTATTGAGAGCGTAAAATGAAACCAAATGTATACCCGTAAGGGTCCATTTGGTTTCATTTTACACTCTCAAGAGTTTAAGATCTAGAAGGGTCCATCTGGTCACCAACTCTCCATCATTTAGCTGGGGACCACCTGGAACCCCTTCAAGAACCACTGGTGGTCCTCGGACCACTGGTTGAGAACCACTGGGTTATAGCTGTTGCAGTTTCCTTCTATAATGATTCTACAGTATATAGGTACCTGGGAAAATGCTGTCCCTGCATAGCTCAGCATGGTGCAGAAATGTCACTGACACAGCACTGTTATGACCGTCATTCCTGCTGCATGGGGCCACTCACAGTAAAAATGCACTTACATTCACACACTGTAGGCACTTTGAATACAAATGCCAAAAATCGTTACAACTGTATTATTATTATTACTACATTATGTTGCTATATAGCGGTTTTGATCAAACAGGGATGGAGAACCCGAGCCAACTGTTAACAACCGTGCCAAGCACTGCCAACAACCGTGCAGTGGCCCAGTGGTTCTCAAAGTGGGGTCCGGGGGTCCGGGGGGTGTACCAGGGGGTCCTCAGTGAAATATGTTCATATAGCGTCACAATCATTTTAACCACTTAGCCATATTTTATACTTTGGCTATTCAAAAATCCCTGGCACAAAATATTTTTGAGATGGGGGGGGGGGGTCCGCAGCCAATACATATAAATTTGGGGGTCCTTGACAAGAAAAAGTTTGAGAACCAATACTTTAGCCTCAATCCCGGTCGTTCGGGCGCGAAAATATCAGATCTACAAGGTCACAACAAGCCCTGTAAGCTTGTAGATCGGCTATTTTGGGCAAGCGACGCCGTCGTACGAGGAAGTATAACGTCTTGGCTGCAGGCCGATGTGACCCATGCAGAATATGTCTCCCATACATTCAGCAGAAAATGTCCAATCGGCCTAATGCAAGAGCTTTCATGGGAATGGCATTATAGGATATCAGGCAGATTTTGAGGAAAATCAGATCTGGACACTTAACCCTGAATAGATAAGAAAGGCATCAAAGAAATGATACTGCTTCACAGCACTCAGAAAGAATAAAATGGGACGTAAGAAGTGGCAAACCGCAAATGCCACGTGTGTCATGACTCATGGGCCATTGGTCACATCAAAGATGCATCCAGCACAATCAAAATGAATGAACCTCAGATGCAATATACAATTTCCACGAGGGTGCAAAAGGTGCAAAAAAATTCCAATGGCTTCCTATTTGGCAAG
>NC_137607.1:51350410-51362910 GCF_963280865.1 Gymnoscopelus braueri | reverse complement strand
GTGCGTGCGTGCGTGCGTCCGTGCGTGCGTGCGTCCGTGTGTGTGCGTCCGCGCATCCATGCGTGCGTGTGTGTGTGCGTGTGTGTGTGTGTGTGTGTGTGTGTGTGTGTGTGTGTGTGTGTGTGTGTGGTCAACAACAGTCAGGCTCATCCTGAGTGATCAAGCATACCACACACTGAGGATGCTCCAATGCACCCAGGGGTGTCTTCTCCGCATCAAAGATATTCATCTAGCACTGCATGGCTTAGTCTCTCAGAGGGATCACATCACACACATTACAATCACTGACAAAGTTTGTTTATAGAGGTTTGAACATAACAATTATGAGTCCATTTTTTGTTTTGTACACGTATTTAATAGTGTGTGTGTGTGTGTGTGTATGTGTGTGTGTGTGTGTGTGTGTGTGTGTGTGTGTGTGTGTGTGTGTGTGTGTGTGTGTGTGTGTGTGTGTGTGTGTGTGTGTGTGTGTGTGTGCGAGAGAGAGAGAGAGAGAGAGAGAGAGAAAGAGAGAGAGAGAGAGAGAGAGAGAGAGAGAGAGAGAGAGAGAGAGAGAGAGAGAGAGTGTGTGTGTGTGTGTGTGTGTGTGTGTGTGTGTGTGTGTGTGTGTGTGTGTGTGTGTGTGTGTGTGTGTGTGTGTGTGTGTGTGTGTGTGTGTGTGTGTGTGTGTGTGTGTGTATGTATGTGTGTGTTGGGGAGAGAGAGAGAGAGAGAGAGAGAGAGAGAGAGAGAGAGAGAGAGCAGGCAAGTCTGAGACTTTAATCTTCATGATTTGCCTAATGTTTCTCTTCAGCCAATCATCACATGTAAGATACACGATGCTAAAAGCATAAAACAGGGAGATTATCAATAGGGTCTTGCAGAGCAGAGGCATTCAGGGGCATTGAGGAAGAACAAATCTTAAAGGATAATTAGAAAGAAAGAAAGAAAGAAAGAAAGAAAGAAAGACAAAAAGAAAGACAGAAATGGATTGATTGATTGAATACTCTATAAACAGTTTGCAAAAAAGCGGAGGTGCAGCTCCATTTCCATACAAAAGGATGCCAAAAGAATAAACCCAAGAAAGCACTTCTTTGAAGTTGTTTCCATTGGGGTCCTGTGTATTCAATTCATCGAAGAAAGAAAGAAAGAAAGAAAGAAACCCTAACTGGGGAAAAGATACAGCCGTAAATGATGGGCAGTTTTCTTCTAAAAGGCAAAAAAAAGCACGGCATGTTTATGTATTTTAATAATGTTGTATAAAGGGTACGCCACAGCACACTTGCCAAAATCCAATGAAAATGCAAGCCCTCCTGCTGTTGTGTGACGTCACGCCCACTAGTACATCCGGGACACGCTCCAGTACAGTCACCAGCGTTGCCATGTCCGCTTTTTATAAGCAATTTTGGGCTTGTTTTTCTGTGAAGTTGCTGGTTGAGGGCTTGTTGTGTATAATGTTGTATTGTTGTTTAAACCACTGGTTCTCAGACATTTTCATGGAAAGGACCCCCAAATTAACTTGTATTTTTCTGCAGACCCCCCATCTGAAAATATTTTATGCCAGAGACCCCCCATACAAGATTTGTGTTGTAAAAATGTTTAAAAAAATATTCAGTATTTTCACATTTTCTTCAAGATTGTTTTTGAAAATAGCAGATCTACAAGCTCACAACGCGTTGTGAGCTTGTAGATCGCGTATGGTGCTCTAGTTCAGTGGTTCTCAACCTTTTCAGGCCGTGACCCCCCAAAATAATCATATTTGAACTGGGGACCCCCCACCCCCCTGACAAGTACTTGAAATTGTAGGAGTTGATACATTCACTTTGACTCAGTTCCCATGCAAAATAGCAGATCTACAAACTCGAGCTTGTACATCTGCTATTTTCACAACTTCTGCCTCTTTCTTATATCATTTGACAATTTGGTCAATGTTTGACCATTTTTTATAGTGTAGTTTGTTGATTACTTTTGATGCAGTAGCCTAATGGTCTTTTTACATTTTCTTCAATTTTTTTTAAAGATCTTAAATTATCACTATACTGTCATCTGGGGACCCCCCCAAATCATGTGCGGATCCCCCTGGGGGTCCCGACCCACAGGTTTAAAACCACTGCGTGCTTCTTTTGGTTTTGTTTTCATAGACCTAGTTGCTTATTTGTCTCGCAAAACCTGGCAACCCTGACTATAGCCACACATGTCAGTGAGAGCAGCTGTCAATACTCAAGACACACTCATGCATGTGAAGAAACTAGTAACGTTACAGAGTGTCTTGTGAATTAACTCCTTCAGGAAAAGATGGTAAGTTAACATTTTCTCCCACTATATTGTGTCATATGCATAGAAAAATTTCTGCAACAGTAGCCTTTTGTTGTAGGAAAACTCAGTTCACTTTGCCAAGATCGGGCTCTCTCTCTCTCTGAGGAGCTAATATGCTAACGCTAGTTAGCCAGCTAACTGCTCAGAGCAGCATTGACAGCTGGGTAAAGTTTAGCTAAATTTAGCACGACGGTAGCAACTTGCTACTAGCGTCCATTCATTTGTGTATTGACTGACTTGTCACGTTTGTGTAAAATGTCACTGCATCTTACCTGTTATTCTGAACTTGTCAGCAGCACGATAGCATGATCAGTAGCATTGCGAAGTTAATAGTCCTCTACATCAGTGGTTCTCAAACTTCTTCATGTCAAGGACCCCCAAAATGATATGAATTTGGCTGCGGACCCCCCATCTCTAACATATGTTGTGCCAGCGGCCTGAAGAAAAGATTTGAGTTAAAAATGTTCATGATATTTAAAAAAGAATAGCGTGTCACGAGCTTGTAGATCTGCTATTTTTGAATAGCCAAAGTATAAAATGTGGTTAAAATGACTGTCTGTGACACTATATTAACTATTGCTACTATTATTGCTACTACTTTTGCTGGGGACCCCACTTTGAGAACCAAATCAACCAATGCTCTACATGGTCATTTAGAGTACTTTCCTACAACCAGTCATGTATAACTTTCTTGGTCTCTTCTTGTAAGCTGTATCAAATATTGGAGACCTCTGACTGACTGTCACAGTTGTAGAGAGAGGGGACCCTGCACCCTGACACGTGTCGCAGGCAGCTCCTTGTCAGAGCAGTTGTTTGACTAAACGGACGGTGAACCCTCAACCTACTGTACATTGTGACAATTAACTTATTTTGTGTTTTTTGTTTTGAAGGCGCTGATGGGAATTCAGCTGGTGGTCAGCTTGCTGGCTGCTAGCGTAATGCAGAGGATGGCCCCACACTGCTCCTTTGCCCGCTGGCTCCTTTGCAATGGCAGGTAATAATGCCACCCAATGCCATAACATGTATTTATTGTATGGTACATACAGTATATGTTTACTTTTACATTGCACTGCTTGTATGACATCTGTTGTTTTTCCTTCCAGTTTGTTCCGCTTCAAACACCCATCAGAAGGAGAGCTGTGTGCGCTGGCAGGGAAGCAGATGCCTAAACCCAACAAGAGAGACAGGTGTGAGCCGGGGGAAGGGCCCGATTTTTTAAAGGACTGGGGAGGGGAGAGGGGAGACCATTTGTTGTTATTCCTGTGGGGGAAATTCAGTTTCAGCTTCACCCAGCTGATGGCTGCTCACATGTACATGATGAGTACTCTGGGGTAGCGGTTAGGGGTTAAGTGTCTTGCTCAGTGACACCACCCAGTCGGTAGAGCTCTCGCCTTTTGGACCACAAGGTCATGGGTTCGATCCCGGACACCACTAACTCAGCGTATGAGTAGCACAACTTGGGTACAGCACAAGACGTGGCGCTCCACCTCAGCAGCTGATGGTAGGTGTGGCGCTCCACCTCAGCAGCTGATGGTAGGTGTGGCGCTCCATCTCAGCAGCTGATGGTAGGTGTGACACTCCACCTCAGCAGCTGATGGTAGGTGTGGCGCTCCACCTCAGCAGCTGATGGTAGGCGTGGCGCTCCACCTCAGCAGCTGATGGTAGGCGTGGCGCTCCACCTCAGCAGCTGATGGTAGGTGTGGCGCTCCACCTCAGCAATCCATCTCCCAGGGGTCTAGTGCATTGTAACGGGGACAGACTCCTTCGTTATCGGCTGATACCGACAATAAGCCTCTCCCGACCTTCTTTACTTATACTTAGTGACACTTGGACACATAGCTGGGGCTGGGACGCGTACCGGCGGGGACCTTCTGTTTCCCAGACGGCCTCTACCCATTCAGCTATTGCTGCCTCTGGGATAAATTGTAGTGCTTCCTATGACATTTTGTCAATTTAAAGCAAGTTTGTGTATACTGTGAGTAAAATGTAGACTAGTCTGATTGTTGTTATGTTTTAGTTTTTTGTTGTTATGTTTTTCCATTTAAGGAGGTTGCTGTTTTTTCCTTACTGTCCAACTTATGTGTTTTTACGTTACTCTCCTATTGTCCTTTCCAGGAGACAGAATGGGGAAAAAGCGCCACTCACAGTGCCTAAAGACATCGACCTTCAGCTGGAGAAGGCTCCAGTTAATGTCCTTGACGCTCTAGGTAAAGTAAATACAACTTATCCTACGCTACTTGTCTGTACACAGTCAGTACAGTACAGTGTAGGTTTAATGACAGCCATGTTTAAACCAGCAATTAAACAAATATGAAGACTGGATATGGTGCACAGACTGAAAGCAAATGCAGTAAGTTAGTGTTCTTGTGGTAGGTTGGCCCTTTTCATTACGCCCAGCTTTTTAGTCGGTTTGTGCCAGCTGTACCGATAATGCCGTTGTGTGCCGATAAATATTAATGTCATTATCCTCAATATAATGTGACTCAAATAAAGTATAAGAAATGCAGAGAAACATGACCCGTTTTCCCCTGAGGAACTTGGGCTTGTGCAGAAATATTGGTCTCTGTGACAAATTGAGACATAAACTCACATAAATTGTTCATGTTGGGTCCTTACTTTGAATTCTGAATGATTCCTTCTAACCTGCCTTATCGAGTAAAAGTATGTTTCTTTCTGATTACATTTTCCTTCCATATCCACAATGACTTCACTATATGTCCTACGTAAAAATAGATTTAATTTACTTTGGTCACCAGATATTCATTACTCATTTTATTTTACTTTCTTTCTTCCAGTGTTGCGTTTCTTTCTGGAGTACCAGTGGCTGATAGACTTTTCAGTCTATGCAGTTGGCGTCTTCCTATTCACTGAGGGTTACTACAGTGTTGTGGATGCCAGCAAAGAGGTCAATATAGGAGCCATCTGGTGTGTCCTGTGTGTTCTGTTTGGTCTGTATCCTTTAAAGTTCCTGCAAAGCAGAACATCAGTGGGGGAAAATGATCACATAGTGGTTGACGCAGTGTAATGTATAACCCTTGTCTTAATACTTTAACACCCCCCCCCACACACACACACACAAAATAATTACTATATGATTATAACAGGACCATTGTCCTTGTTTTCATGTATGCGTTCATAGGACACACCCCTTACCATGGATGCTTCCTGTATTAATCAGAGCCTTCATATTTCAACGTTGCATCGAACAAAATTAACGCTTGGAAAATTTGGATTTTCCAACATGCGCATGCAGGAGGTTGTACCTGTATCAACATGTCGATGGTGGCAGTTGTTTTACTTGTCATGTAGCGTCTTTAATTTAGTAATATGTTTAATCATAGGGCCCACACATGATCACATTTTCCCAGTGATCCCCTAAAATTTTATAAAATGTTCTCCAAATTTAGATACATCATGAAATCTTTAAGCCATACAGATGCTTTAGGGGCCAGTGTTGATTTCCACTCCAATAACATCCATCCAGCTAATAAAGATGCAAAGGCAAGACTCTGCTTTATACCCCTCCCAATAAATTGGTGATCTAATGAAACTCCAAACAGGGAAATCCAACATTCTAAACCTGAGTTGTATTACTCTAATAACAAGGTCTATATATTTATAGACACATATTAGAAACTTGCACAAATTACTTTAATTCCTGTGGGGCTCTGATCAATGAGGTTCTATCAATGGGGTCATGTTGTCTGGATTAATTACAAGTATAGAGCTACTTGTTTTTTGCTCCCTTGGTTTCCCTTAACCTCCCATCTTCAGGAGGACCCTGCACACGCTGATGAGCCACTACTTCCGCTCTGACGAGGGTGGGGAGCGCTCGGTGTGCCTTGCCTTTGGCTTCCTCTCTCTGCTTGTGGCCATGCTGGTGCTGGTGGTCAGAGAGGACTACCTGGAGTTTGGCCTGGAACCAGGCTTTGCCAACCTCTTTGACAACTTGGAAGTCTTTGCCAAACAGCACGGCTATGGCTACTGGTCGTAAGTGTCTCTTAATATATCATATATGTAACGTCCCATTATTAATCATGCACAAATATTTGGTAATGATCCTAGACATGAAAGTTCTGCAAAGATTGTTATTAAGTTCAAGTTGTAAAAATTATAATGTTGATTTCCATTCGCTGTTGGTTTTGTCTCCCACTAGAGTCCCAGTAACGAAGCTGACGGTAAAGCTGGGTATTGCTGCATTCTGTGGTTACATTGGTGCTCTCCTAGCCTTTCCTGGACTGCGAGTGGCTCAGACCCATCTAGATGCTGTCCAGATGAACGCGGACCGCCCTCTCATACAGTAAGTACAAGAAGCATCAAGCATAGCGTCGAACCAACAATAAGTCTAATGAAAGGTAATATCATTGACCTCTCGTGAAAACATTACCTTACCCCAGTATTTTTCTCTGTGAAGAATAAGTTAACATTTTGAACTAGATAAAATGACACATTTTGTTTGTTAGTAACACTCATTTTGTTTCCTACAGGATGCTGTTACATTTGAGTTTCCTATCTCCCATCATTGTGCTGCTTCTATGGGTCAAGCCCCTAGCTAGGGACTTTCTGGCTAATGCACCTATGGGGAAGACCTCTATCACACTGTAAGTGAAAGTAAAAGCCCGAACACTACCATATAGTTCGTTTGCTAGGTACACTTGAATTGACCCCCTTGTACCTATTCTTTCAGTGTGCCGAGTGAAGTATTTGACAGTATGCGTCTATGGATCATAGTAGCACTATGCATACTGCGGCTAGCACTGACCCGCTACCACATGCAGGCCTACCTCAATCTGTCCCAAAAGTGGGTGGAACAGATGAAAAAGGAGGCAGGTCGCATCGCTGCAATTGACATCCAAAGAAAGGTAAGATTACAGCTTAGCCTACAACCCTTCCTGCTCACTTAGATCAGCTAACACAGGATTGCTTTTCGAGCCTTCCCTAAAACACCCTGGACAACGGCCCACACGTCCTCGACTCTTCTCCCTCCTGGCTCCCAAACTGTAATAAAACTCCCCGTTGCAGTCAGAACTGCAGACTCGCTCCCAATTTTCCGCTGTAATCTGAAGACTCACCTCTTCAGACTCCACCTCACCCCTTAGCACTTCATTCTCCCTGTACCCCTTCTTGCCACTTTTTATTTTGATTGATACTAGCTATTGACCAAGATTTCTACTATGCAGACATAACTGGGTCACTTTTTCTACTGTAGGTTTTTCTCAACCACAAATGTTAAGAATGTGATCAGTGGTTCTCAACCTTATTGCATAGCCTAACCCTGTGGTATCCATGCCACTCCAAAACAAATTGTATACTCCGTTTGCATGCCTGTACTGTATTTAATATTGATAATTTACTGATAGTATCCGGATCGGATCTTCATATTTTCCTAGATAATTCTCCAGCACAGTGCACACTTAAAAGTACATTAATGGCAAGCCTGGGCTTCAACCGCCCTAAATTCTCACATCGCCCCTTCACTTTCTTCTCTAATTTTAATATAAGACTAGAGGTTCGGGCCAATTTTAATATAAGATAAGATGCTATCCGAATATATGTTAATATATGTTTTATTTAGATTTGTTTTTCTTTGACCACAAATGCTAAGAACATTATTTACATACCATGTTGTTTAGACAGATGCTAGGTTAATGTTTGCCTGGTGTCCTATTTAGTTTTTGAAGCACCAAATTGTTTTCTTTGCACTCTATTCACATGACCATTTGCCCTGTTGTTTGTTGATGCCATTTGTTCTGATCTCACGCTTTTGGGTCTTCTGTATAAGAGCATCTGTTAAATGGCCAAAATGATTTAATGAATTGAAATTGAATTGAAATCCAGTACTGGTTATTCAGGTCCCTTATTTTATTAGCATTGCTACAAAATTATATGGTTCCAGTTTACATTTGTAATCGCGTTGCTGTTTTTAAAAGCAGTTTTTAAAAGCAGTTTTCAACTATTTGACAAGTAGCATGGTATGATAAAAATGGAACCATTACTAATTCAATTTAGGTGCATTATGTCGTATAGATTAGACATTTTCAAATCTAACATTATACCACTTCACATGTCTGTAAATAAAATCTCCAGACATCGCTGTCTTGTGTTAGTTTTGATGTTAATTTTGGTGCAAGATTTGCAGTTACTTTGCAGAGGCAATTCTAGACTTAACTTACTAGTTTTGCATACAAAAAAATACATTTAACCATGTTTGTAGTGTAATAATGTATAAATATACAATACATCTTAATCGAATAGAGTTGGACGTACACAAACGTCATCACTGAGCAGTAGGAAAGGCTGATAAAAGCTGTTTGAGTGATTATTTGTTATTACTTATCTTTGCAGGTGACACGTGTGTTCTGCTACCTGTCAGTCGTCACTCTGCAGTACCTGGTTCCTGTTATGCTCATCCTCTTCACAACGTTATCTCTCAAGGCTCTAGGTAAGCAAAGATTACCAACTCACACACACTGTTGCACTAGTATGCATATATGCTCACTTACAGTAACTTTCAAAACATAAAGGCTTGATTTGACGAGTGGTGACTTCACTTCCAGGTGACTTCTCCTGGGCAGTGCGTGCCGCGGAGACCCCCGGGGTGACCCCTGCGTTGATAATGCCTACACCTGCGCCAGTGTTGCCCATCGGTGTGGATGAGGACGAAGAAGGTGTGGACTACATGGAGGAGGACGTCCAGGCCACAGTAGCCCGCCTTACAGAGGCCTTCGGTGCACTGCGCTCCGTCCTCACCCCCCTCTTCTTCAGAGGCATGTTCGCCTTCCTTACCTGGTGGGTGGCAGCGTGCCAGGTCATCAGCTCTCTGTTCGGCATCTATTTCCATCAGTACCTCATGCAGAACTAACTTAAGAGAGACAAACTACACTACCCACAAAGCAACACCAGCCCCAGCCTCTTGTTAGCCAGTTGTATGTCTGCAGGCGATGAGGGAGACATTACAGCTAAACACACAATAACCAGACAGAAGGGATCCCTGTGGGTTTCTCCCATATTAGTTTTGGCTGTAACAAACATGTCTAAGCTAACAGGCAAGGACTTGAAGGTGGACAGGTGATAGGCTCTGTCGTGTTGATTCCTTACTACCTTTCTGCCCATTAGGCTGTGTGAGACCAGCAGGCTACTGGTTTGTCTGTCTGTCACTGAGGTCAGTAAGCAGGGTGCACTAAGGGAATTGGACTGCTGTCATGACATTTTTCTGCAGTGTATCAAATATACCTATGCCAATGTTTGTTCGTAACACAGAACATTTCTTAATGCTGCAAGTAAGGTTGCATTTGGTAGAAAAGTAGATACCACTATGAACCTGTTTAGTTCTGTTGTTTTTTTTTTTGTGAGGGATTCCTGGTCCCAATACGAAACCGATTTAAAGAGTGCTCAATGCTTATTGTTTTTACGTTCTGCTGTACTGTACTGAGGGCAAAGTAGGAGTGATCAGATCCAGCCTATTTAGTGTTAACACAGTTGACTGTGAATCAACTGTGGCGGTCATTAAGAGTAAATTATTTTTATGTTAAACTGAGGACTGGAGGTGTTACTGTTATTGAATCATGAAAGCTTATTAATAAACAATTCTTAAGTGCCTGGGAACTCACGGATATTAAGTCGAAGATATCCCCAATTTCCTCCATCTGTGTTTTAGAATGGAGTTGCAGACATCTTCTACTGAACAGGTAAACACACTCCAGACATGTGCTCACTACTGTAACATTTTGTGTGCAGTGTCCCCTTGTCTATTAGGTACATCATTTTGAAATTCTGATGTTCATTTTGCCAAACTACTATAAATTAGACAAAGTAAAACACAAGTTTAAGTTATAGGGTCTACAGTGGATTGCAGGGGAGTCGGTGGTTATATTTATTTATAATGCGTTGCTTCAAATAACACTTAATTTAAAATGATTTGTGTGTTCCATTTGCATTAGATTTTTGTGTTTATTCTTGTTGATTATGTTTTAAAATCATGTTATACTGTGACGTTCATATGAAGATGCTGAAATATTTTTAAATGCATGGTGTGCAAGCTTTAGGGTGTAACCCAAGTGTATTTGTTTGACTTAATAAAACTTATTTTAAATTTCTTTGGATCAAATTGATTTAATGTATAAAAGATTACGGTATAATTTCGCATTAATATGTTTCTCACTGCTGTCTTCTGTCAAGGAGCGTGGGAGATGCGGCTGATTAAAGATGTTTGTCCTTTGAGTGTCGGTACGGTGACAAGTCATCATGCATGACAATAGTGTCTCGCCAGTTACTGGGTTCTGAACTCTGACCCCAGCCTCCTGAGAAGATAATTCTTTAATCACTAATAATTACTATGAACTTGGTGCCCCATAAAAGTCTCGAAAGAGGTTTGTGTACATCTAACTCGATTCTATAAGATGGTATTATGCATTTTTACACACAACAAACATGGTCAAACGTCTGCATGTGTCACTTGTGTGACAATTGATGTTTTAGGATGACGAGGGGCATTTGTTAAGTTAAAACATTCATTGATGGTATTAAATGTTGGCACAGCTCCATGTCTAATTGCAGCTAAGGAATGTGACCTTTTCTCAGAACAAGACTGGGTGGGCCCTTTGAGTGTTTACATGATTTATTGGTGATATTATTTGACTTCCACATCCAGTCAAAAACCACAAAGACTCTCGAATATAGGGAGGGACATCCACTTGCCTCTGCCTTTATGTGAATCGGCACATGGTTCACTTGAGGATATCAATACTCTTATTGAGGAAAAACTTTGAAAGGGAACCAGTTAACAACCTTGAGATCTCACACATGATCGCACATATGACAGTTCTTTTTTTTATTTCCTTCTTTTGGAGTCTCATAAGCTAAATGAGAAACCTGTAACATATTTCCAATCAAAATATCCATTTTGTCTATTTATTTGTATCCAATCAGAGATTGTGTAGCTTTTTGATCTGTAAATCATCTACACTACCTGAACGGGTTCATGTGAGTACCATAAAGAAATGGACACACACCTGCTTACTATCTTGAGTCATTGTAGATCTTAGGTCTAGAGACAGTGTGCCCATTTTCTTTCTAGTTCTTTGCCTCTGAGCCTATGACATGTTAGGGAGAGTGTCCAGTTTAATGAAGTGGAAGGTGACTGCGTTGATATATCAATATAATCACATTAATTATGTGGATCTGAGCTGGAGGCCTGAGGCCCCCTCAGTCTGGTCTGTGGACTGCAGCAGGCCAGGCCAGACCAGGCAGACAGAAGGCTGTGGTTGCCATAGGGACAAGGATGTGTGTGTGTGTGTGTGTGTGTGTGTGTGTGTGTGTGTGTGTGTGTGTGTGTGTGTGTGTGTGTGTGTGTGTGTGTGTGTGTGGACCCAGACGTGGCATGCCCTGGTCTCAGGGGAGCAGACCAGACACGACCCCTGTGAGACTATCTTTTCATTTAAGGAGGTGGAACGTCGGACCGTGGCTGGGCTGGCCTTGGCAGTGTGGGAGTGTGGCTGATTCCGGCTATTATTCCCCACTGGTTTTCAGTTGAAATGGACAGGAAGGCAAATGCACCATGGGGTGGAATAGAAGAATGTCCTGGCAGAATTACAGTGAGACACCCAGCTGTGGAAATGAGCCCCCCCCCCCCCACACACACTGAATATATTTTTGAAGACAAAGGTCTACAGGCTTTTAAGTGGTCCATTCTTGTTCTCCCTGTTCCATGGCTACATGTTGAGAGGACTGACATGAGCAGACAGGATGATGAGAGAGGTTGTGAGTTCAAAAGAGGGTACGTGAATATGACAAATGAAAGGATACATGAAAGCTTGATGGAAACACAGAACACAGCATTTTATCTGTCTTTTAGACCAAAGACACGAGGGATCCGTGGCTTGTGAATCCCATTTTTCCACCACTGATTGTAAACTGATGTTCAAACATTGGCTGCAAAACACCAGACCAAATGAATGTACCAATCAATCTTTTTTTTATTTATTTAAAATGAGGGACACCATTAAAAATTACTTAAAAGACTCCTTGGATGAATATATATATAGTCTGATGGTATGTCAAGTAAATTTCTGCGCTTTTCAGCCTTATTGAAGCATTCAGTTAATATGTAAAAACTATAGCTTTTCAAAAATACTGTTTACATAGCATTTCATGTCTACATTTATCCATACAGTGATATAAACTGAAGCTGAAATAAAACAATTCAACAG
>NC_137607.1:51245410-51347910 GCF_963280865.1 Gymnoscopelus braueri | reverse complement strand
AATAATTTAGTCATTCTATGTTATTAATAGAGGGCAATAGAGGGAGTCAAAATGCATGCAATAACATGGATGTTTGAGTCCATAATTATAGTTTGTTATTATGTATAGAAGTCCTTACACTGGGCTGACGTGAGGACCATGTGACTCCAGTATTGGAGACGTTGGCTGCCAAGGATTAACTGCCCCTCGCTGTAGGCCGACAGGGTGTGAAAAGCCTGGGTGGCTGTACTCTGGAGAGAGATACACAAGTAGATCATACATGAAACAAGAAAAGAAAAGTAAAGAAAAATAGTAAAGAAAAAGGAGAGATTTTCTCATATCAATATCTTTGCTTCATGAGATGATAATTTTCTCTTTTTCCCCCTCAATTAGATGGCTTCAAATATTACCCTTACTCTAAATCCTATGGTCTAATACTTTGTTGAATGTCGACTAGCAAAACTAGCCAATGTACAATTTACAACGTTATTTTCATTGATTAAAAATAAAGGCAATGTTTACATTTTTTGAAACTTTTTGCCTATAAGCCCAAAATAGGGATGCCATTTCCTGCTCCATCTAGCTCAGATCTTTCTCTTAACCCCATGGCTGCTGGTGCTGAACAGACTTACCGGAGGATCCTGGGGAAGTGAGGCCGTAGCCGCCCAAACTATGGCCCAGCAGGCCTGCTTTCCCCATGGCTACCATCGAGCTGCCTGGATGCAGTCCTTGGTACAACAGGCCTCTCTAATGAGCCGAGAGACAGAGAAACATTGATCACTGAACACCGAACAGTAACAGTGATCTCAGTATGAAGACTTGGGGCATATGGCCATTAATGGGCATAGGAAGACATTGTTATGCAGTGTTGACTGTCAATATCAAACTGCACACACGCGAATGTCTTCGTTTATTAAACGTTTTAATTTAATATTTTATTTATATTAATAAGCAGTGGACGGGTAACGGATCCTTACAGCAGAGCTGAGGTTACTGCGTGTGCCCACCATGCCAGGATTGCCAGGGTCTCCTCGCAGGTTGTCACTGCCCAGATTCAGCGGTGGTGGAGTCTTCATCTCCAGGGCCCGACTCAGGTTGCCATGGGAGAACATGGAGTAGCCAATACCTGCACAGCGAGAGAACAAAGTAGGAAGTGAAAAATGAGATGTGGGTAGAACACTTGTTTCACTCACGGTATAGTCCTCCATAATCTGACATATTGTTCTTTCATCTTTTCTCTTTCTCTCTCTCTTCCCACTTCTAGCTGCCTCCACCTGTGATAAAACAGAACTTCTATTTTTGGATGTAGTATCTGACCTCTATTAAACACCTGGCAGTGGGGATGCAAGAGCCCATGTTAACATTCACAGAACATCCCACAGTGTCTGTCTATGCACTGACAGCGTGCATGTACAACACACACTTCAGAAGCTCACGCAATTTCTTCCGCTGTGGTTTTCTCAGTGTCAAATGACATCTTGACTCTTTCTTGACACCTGAATTTCCCTCCGGGCCGGGATCAATAAAGGTTTCTCTTATCTTATCTCGCATCATAGAACATCCACACATCAAATAATAGACATGGGCAGTGTGAGGTGATGTGGATAAGAGCTGAGCGGACATGAATGGCAGGAAATCATAACAGAACTGGCACCAGATATTGTTTTGCTAGTTGAGGGCCAGTTTCACACATGCTTGTAACCACACACACACACACACACACACACACACACACACACACACACACACACACACACACACACACACACACACACACACACACACACACACACACACACACACACACACACCTACGCACGCACCCACACATTCACGTGCGCACGACGCACAAACGCACGCACACACACACGCTTCCTGTGAGTTAACAGTTTGCTTCACCGCACAGCAGCAGGATGACGGTATACATTTTTTCATTGCATACATTTCATCGAGGCCCTTGAGGAACATTCAGACAGAGGCGCTTGGCCTCTGAGAGGTCACACAGTTGGATGTCCCAAACATGGGTTTCAAAGCTATAGCTATCGTTGTCACATGCGTTTGGTACGTACAGTGAATCATCCGTCAATCAGCCCGCACCCCCCTCCAACACGCACGCTAATTATCATCTCGGTCCTCACCAGAGTGTGGAGACATGAAAGCAGGGTGTGTGTGAGTCCCAGCGGGGCTTGCAGAGCCCGGTCTGGGGCCCAGTGGTTTGAAGGCTGGGGGTCTGTGGGACGTCATGCTGGGGCTGGAGGAGTTGGGGAAGCTATTCTCACAGCCTGCAGACACCAGGAACTGTGCCTCTGGGGTGAGGAGTGACGGGGCCTGTGGAGAACATGTCAGTCGTATGAATAGTACGGTATAGCCAGAACTACTCGTCAAAGTAAACATATCGCCGCTGTCGGGTGGAAACCTCATTATGTCCAAAACGGTTCAGGATTCGAATTCAAAAGTAGCAAAAATAGAAGCTAAAAACGTGCTGCGATGCGACACGCTTTGAGCTTGTAGATCTGCTATTTTTACTACTTCG
This sequence comes from Gymnoscopelus braueri, assembly GCF_963280865.1. Lineage (NCBI taxonomy): Eukaryota > Metazoa > Chordata > Actinopteri > Myctophiformes > Myctophidae > Gymnoscopelus > Gymnoscopelus braueri. The sequence continues at coordinate 51,345,398 of NC_137607.1, read as the reverse complement.
GTGTGACACTGTAGTATGATGAAGTAGGGCATTAATTTACAAGAAAAAAGACGTACATAATAAAATATGGAGATACAAGGTTTCTGCCTGGCAGCAATGATATTCTAGATATTCGAGAGAAGCTGAAGTGCACCTTGTTTTTATTTTATTTTATGTGGTTCATCTTAAGGCTTTTCTTTCTATTTCAATTTTTTAAACAGAATTCAGTTGCCTCTCTGTATTGCGAGTATGTTTACTGCCAGAGAGTAAATCCGAGGCATTTTAAGCTGCCCGCGTTGACTGAAATGGACGGTTTAATAGAAAAATTTAGTCACTTTTGCAGCTTCAAAAAAATCAATGAATAGCTTGTCTCCATTTAGAGTTTACAAATCGGTGCTGTGTATACGTGTGCGTCAGGCTCGGCTCTATGTGTCTCTGTGTGTAAACTCAGGTGTGTGTGTGTGTGTGTGTGTGTGTGTGTGTGTGTGTGTGTGTGTGTGTGTGTATGTATGGACTGACGTAGTAGCGCTGTCGGGCCACAGAGAGGTCCATGCCCTCGCTGAGAAGACATTTGTCTGCTGCCACCTGCATGCTCTCCTCACTCTCAACCTCTGCGCTATCCAGCCCCAGGCCTTTCCTACGCAGTGTCTGATATAGAACAGAGAGCACACAGCATGGAAAGTTATCAACATGGATAGAACTGACCCAAAAGCCTAATTTATACCTAATATATCTGACTTTCAAGCTAACAATGCAAAGTATAAATTAGGCTTCAAAGGACAATACCAATGTTATGTCACTGACAATTTTTGTACAAATATTTTACATCAACCTCAACAATAATAATTTAAAAAAGCCTTTAAAATATTGTGATTGTTTTCGTTTTGTCCATATTCAATAAACATTATAGATAAAATTCATTTGCAATTTCAGTTTGAATTGCAGCACTTTAAGAAACAAATTTTCAAGGTAATGATATCAATGCACAAATTTTAATGACTTGTATTAGAATAATACATATATTTTAGATCAGCATTCTTTTTAACATGAATGGCAGTGAAAGGTGTTTAAAGGTGCAGAGATCTGCTAAAGTATACACTGCATACATTTATGACGGGCAATCCCTGTTGATGGCAAGAAGTCAAAATTAGACTGGTATGGCCCTTTAAGTGTTAGCAAGGACTGCTTTTATTACTATTTGCTGTGATCACAGCTTTGCCGGTACCTCCAGTTAGGGCCGCAACTATCAATAATTTTCTTAGAGATTATTCCATCACTCACTGCATTTTTTGATTATAAAAAAATTGAGAAGCGTGTTATCATAATTATTGTTATTTAAATGTTTTATGTATCAACAACGATGTTGTGCACAAATATAGCGGATCTACAAGCTCCCAACGTTGTAGATCGGAACTTTTCACAATTGTTTTTAATGTATGTGTAACTTTTCGCCTATAATGACGTGCCCAAAATAGGGATAGATTATTAATGATGATTATCTTAAATTATCGATTATTCCTTTTTTTAATAATCGATTAAATTGATTAGTTTGATGAACTGTTGCACCCCTACCTCCAGTATATCGGTGTTGGTGCGGCTCTCGTGTGGCTCACTGTACTCGGTGTACTTGAGCAGGACCTTGTCCATATCTGTGCTGGCGTACTGGAACAGACGGTTGGTGCTGTTGAAGATGATCAGGGCGATCTCGCAGTCACACAGCACACTCAGCTCATAGGCTTTCTTCATCAGGCCAAACTTTCGCTTCGTAAAGGTCACCTGGAACAAGAGGACATTTTTATTTTCTATCAACGCACAATCTATTAAGACCTGAGGCTGATTCTACAAATGCCTTCAAAATCAGTAGTTCTCACACTGTCAAATTTTTCCAAAAATGATTTTAAAAAAATAGCAGATATACAAGAGCTTTAAGAGCTTGTATATTTTCTATTTTTGAATAGCCAACGCACAAATCTAAAATGACACCGATACTTTCCAGGTTTTAATGGGTTAAGTTTCACACACTTTTAGTAAAGACAGCATTCAACATCATGATAATGATGGAAGTCAGTAAACTTGAAGTGTCATTGTTTTATGATATGAGCTGATAATCAAGCTCATCTAATAGATAGATATTATAATGTAATGTGTTGTTTAGTCTTTCCTTGCGTGATTTAAAAATAAACTACTGGAGTGAATGAGAGGAATAAACCACAGATGATAAAAGCAGCCTATTGTAGAGATGTCAATAAGTATCATAAATAAACACACAAAATGCAGTACTCACAACAAAATATGACATAATATATGATATAAATTGAACATTATGCAAGGGCCCACCTGTCGATTCCTCTGGTCAAGAATACGAGAGATCTGTATTTTCTTTCGACCCATTCTTTCCACTCTCCAATACTTCGTCACCTGTGGCAAGCACAATATTATTTAATTTGGATTTATATACCACAGCGCAGAACATCAACATAGAAATGTTACAAACATATAATCTATACTGACAGGCCTTTCTTGTGGTACCTCATGAGGATAGAAAGCTGGATCAGAAGGATAGGGGGAATCCAGTTTTCGTCACAACGTAGGAAACCGCGCTCAGACAAACAGAACATTCAAGTCACAGGGGAACACAGCTTGACGGTCAGCCAGTTACTGTGTCAAGACTCTAAAGCCCCAATCCAGTAGCGTCATTCCAGGCCTTATCAAAACAACAGCACCAACGGTCAGTAATATGGGCCTTAACCTTATATTATTCTGATGGGAAAATGTAATCTGTTTGGTTTAAGTGACTCAAGTCCCACCCTCCCCCTTTGCTAATGGCAGGGTGTTTATTTTTACCAGCATGAGGCGATGTGGTCTAAAGTTAGAGCGGCCCTTGCCTGGCCCGCAGTCCATGCAGCCTAACGCCCCCACAGTCTGGGTTACCCCAAGGCTGCACTGTGCTACTCGGCCCCGAGAGACAGGGTGTAAAAATACATATGAAAGCTCCCTTTAAAAGGTAGAGCGAACCCTGTTGAAAACTGTGTGTTTTCAAAAAATGACCACGGGAACAGTTTGCTAAAACTATACCACCCCCTCCTCTCCCATGTTCAGCCAAGTCACAGAAAAAGAGATGGTGGGGGAGGGGGGTTGGGCATATAGGGGCAGGGACCTGGCAGGACGTGGATGAACTATGGCTCATCCTGGGAGTGCCCTCGTGGTGAGACTGTGACTTATTGTTGTACAAAATGTCTGCACTATGGAACCTCTGAAATCAGATTGTTTCGGTTTATTGTTGCACTTCGTATCCCTACCAATGGGAGCCAGTCAAGAAGATCACAAAGTGACTCCACACCCCTGCAATATTATGTTATTAATATAGATTAATACATAATTATAACAAAACAAAAAAACACACAAACCTTGACAGTTCTCTTCATCCCTACACTATCAGTCTGACCATGTTAAGTGGCTGTCTGACTTCTTTGACCTCTGCAGTACAGTACAGTACTGATTCAAAGCCCAGAGGACCATCATCTGGTTTTTCCCCTCATATTGGACATGTATGACCCTTTCTATATTTGGGTCCCTGTTCTCCTGATGGTGAACGGATATGGTGCCTGTGTTCCCACGACTCCTAAAAGTGCCCGATGCCCTGTCGGCCCACGCTTGGCACACAGACATCAGTAGTATGTCTGCAGGAATCCACCTCATCATTACCTTATAAAGATCTGTATTTCCACTAGACCGAATAGTCCGTCCACAAAAGCACACCTTAACAATAACAGAAAGAGGTGCACGCTCGTTGCACTTTCACTTGTTCACCTAAGTCAGTCAGACATCATCAGTGCTGACTCGCCAGAAACTTCTTGGAATCCAGTGGTTGTTGACCAGAAAATTGTTGTTGACCAGAGCTGGTCAGAAATAGATCCAACCCTTTGGTTTCCACTCTGAAGTCAACTGACAACACACAGAGCTTTTCATCTTATTTTTGAACAAAAGAAACAGGTAATATAACCACATATCATCTAGTGGAGAGAATAAAGGGAAGTGGGAGATGACTGCTGAAGAGGAGTCAGATCGTCAGAGAGATCTTTATCTCAGACTCCCATCGTACAGAACTACGCCAGCCCAGCACCATTGCAACCTCAGAGTCAGACAGCCTTTCTCGCCCGCATGGCTGGTTGGTCAAATATAGCCTAACCTCCAGCCGAACGGTAAAGAGTTTGCAAGAACTCTGTGGTTTTGTAGGTTTTTCAAAGCCTTACAGAAACCAGCCAGTAAAAGCATGTGCTGTTTGCATCTGCTAATTCTGGATATTTCTGTCCCACACGACAACTGCTGCTTGAGGTCAAGTCTGTGAGCGTTAAATGCCCCCAGGACAGCATCCACCTTGTATGTGTTTAACCTCCAGTGTGAAGCCAATTGTCTGACTGACTTGCACTCAAACCCCATATTAATTTAATGGATTCAAGGTGTTAAGAGAAAAGAAACAATGTGTAATAGTTGACTGATTCACAAAACCCACAGGCAAATGCCCACGGCATATATTTGGTGAACTAATGACAAGAATCTATTGAACTGTCATTTAGGATAGAATTCTCATGTGCTCTGTATAGCCTCTGTAATAGCGCAATTATTGCACACACATTCACACAGTTGCCCCAGGGTATGTGTAGCTTCTATGGGGAGAGACAAGGCAGTTTCCTCTGACACCTTCCCAGAGGCTTTAGCAGTGGAAAATACTGAACACACACAAACAAACGCACCTATAACACAGAGTACTACTACATGCCCACTAACATACCTCTATCCCGAGGAGTGTCGACCTCCTGGGTAACCACTAGAGATCTCATTGGGACAACAGTGAAGCGTATACTGACAACAAACAGTCTGAGTAGTAAAATACTCAGTGTTAATTTAACACAGAGAGTGTACGGACGGACCCAAATAGACACATTTGTGTAACAGCACACTGTATCAATGAGCTATGGGTTTGGTCAAATGCTGAGGTTCCCTATTTCTTATGGAGTTCAGTATCTTACATATTACATCACATTATGGACATTGTATTGCATTTTCTTTTTTGTCTTTTAATGGAGGTTCCTCCTCTTTGATTTTCATGTATCATCTGGAGAATGCTAGCTTTGAGTAAGTAATTTGTATATTTGAAAAAAGAAAAAGGTAATTCTAGTTAAAGAGAGGGCTTTAGGCTACATTCAACAAACTGGATTCAAAATCCCTATCACTATTTCAATATCATATTATTTGTGGCCTTACTCACTAAGCTAATGTTCATATGATTACTTCTTAAGGCATGTGGTGGGTAAGGTTTAACTATGTGAATCTGAAGGGATGCCATACAATGAATCAACCCATATTTTAATACACTTTAAATAACCCCCTGTTTTTTATGCTGATCTATTCAGCTAAAATGTGGTCTTTCTACATGTATTTTGTCTATGGACTCAAAACATTTGCATAAACGTGTGAACTGGTATAGTAGGGTAGGCTATCTGTAGCTACCATGGAGGACTAAATTTAAGCATGTCGTTTGTAGCATAACTCTGAGCACATGTGAAATGTGGATGGCCCACGACCAGAGCAGTGCCCAGCCCTGTTTTCACTATGAGTTGCATTAGTCATCTCTTCTATACTCACTGGCAAGAGGCGAAACTAGGCTCAAGAAGACTACCGGTATGTCCAAAAATAGAAGACCGGAATCCTATTTGCATGAACCAATACATACATAAACCCGAGGAGAAAAACATGACGAAGAGAACTGTTATGGTGAAACATTCAAGAAACAACCTTCAAATAAAAAAGGAAATGTTTTTTTTTTTTTTAAGAGGAAGACCCAATGAATAACGGACACTTCACATATGTACGTCAATGACTTCATCACAGGTTCAGCGGCCAATGACAGATATTAGTGAGAAAATCAACTATATCTCCTGAATGTGTGTGTGTGTGTGTGTGTGTGTGTGTGTGTGTGTGTGTGTGTGTGTGCGTGTGCGTGTGCGTGTGCGTGTGCGCGTGTGCGTGTGCGTGTGCGTGTGTGTGTGTGTGTGCGTGCGTGCGCGCGTTTGTGCGTGCGTGTGTGTGCTGCTGTATCACTATACTTGTGAGGGCCAAATCTCCCTACAAGTATAGTAGAATTTGAGAAAGAGACATTGTGAGGACAATTTTCCTGGTTCTCACAAGAGAAATGGTTGTTAATGGTTAAAAAAAGATTTAGGGGAGTTAGGCTTTCGATTAAGAAAAGATTCAGGTTGGGGTTAGGGTTATGAATAGGCATTTAGAGGTTAGGTTTATGGTTATAGTTAGAGTTTGCCTCATTTATACTTAGTTGCACACTGCCAGGTCTCATGCACCGAAAATATCCGATCTACAAACTCACAACGTGTTGCGCTGTGGTGCGTTGTGAGCTTGTAGCTCATAAAATCGCCGTCCTAACAAACATAGTAAAACGTGTGTGTGTGTGGCGTGCGCGCGCGTGTGTGTGTGTGTGTGTGTGTTTGTGTATGTCTGTCACATCATCAGGGTCAGACAGTTCATGTGCTTACTGGGCCGGCGGGTGGGTTAGACATGGTGAGGAAATATTTGTCTAATTTTAACATGAGTTAATTGAATTGCTTTGATATTTCTGATAGAACCAGAATAGAAAAAGGCCATGAGTTAAACAGTTTGAAAGAAGGTTTATTTTAGCATGGATTTTATATAATATATTTTTACATTTCTTTTGCTGTGATCATAGGCTTAAAATGCCTGTATGTACCATATTGTACAGGGAAAGCAGAAAAAAGTAGTAATTTATTTTACAACATAATCTCTACTTGTGAAAAAAGTGCCTTTCAGATTAAAAATTAATGGCTGTGTGCCTTTGAAAACAACAAACAAAAAAGACAACATGCAAAGTCACGTCAAGAGTTACTTATTCAATTCAGGTAACATTTTGTCCATCTATCCATCCATCCATCCATCCATCCATCCATCCATGCATCCAGCCAGCCAGCCAGCCAGCCAGCCAGCCATCTATATTTATCTATCTACCTGTTGACAAATAAAATGTTGCTCTTAATAGCTATGTCAGGCAGTGGAATTCAAATATGATAGAGAATTAAGAAACATAAAAATATGTGCTGTTTTTCTCAAGTTTAAAAATTGTTTATGGCAATAAATAAATCATTATGGCAAATCAGATGTTTACAATCACAATTCTCAAACATCAACTAACGTTAAAAGATGTTATGAGATGTCTATTTCATGACGTCATCCAACACGCACATGTTAAGAATAGCCTCCAAGTTACCAAGCATCTCTGGCTATTTTAGCTGCATTGATGGGCTTCTTGTAATAACTAAATTGCCAGGCAAAGCAACAGCAGTATTAATATGGTTATGCCTCTCTTGAAACGGTCTATTGTTTGTTTCAACCCCAAGATCAGAAAGACTTTAATAGGCTATGTTATGACAAAAAAACTAAATAAAAAAACAGCATCTAATCTCACCTGTTCCTTGATGTGGCTCTTAGATTATTCTGCGTTCGACCAAAACGACTATGACAGCGAAAGTTCCTTGTGAGAGGTTTTCTCATGCAGTCACCCAGGGAGTCCAGCAGATCAGCCTCGAAGGGAAGCAGAAGATAAAGAGATCAGATGTTCACCTGATTCTTCTCTTCTCCAACAGCCGCGCGCACGTCAACAGCTGCAACAGCTGGCAGCAGCCCATCTCTTGACATGACCAATCTAGACCGCCTCCTCGCAGCGATGTCATTGGCTCATATTCTTGATTTAGTCTTTCGTCGCACAGTGGTGTCGCGCAACGAAAATAGCCGATCCGCACACCAGAATGCTGCTCCCATTGGGTCTTTTCTTTATTGGTGGTAACGTTTCGAGCCGGTAAGGTCTTAGAGGAAGAGCCTCCCGGTTCGAAACGATACCAATAAAGAAAAAAAACACGATGGGAGCAGCATTCTGGTGTGCGGATTTTATTGTTATTTCACAATTATGTACGGCCCCTCAGAAGTACCCGTATCTTCCATATTGTTCAATAAAAAGCATTTTAATCCGATAGGTGGCCATTTTCTCCGTATTTTTGCCATATGCTTTCAACTACGACCCTATTGGTTGGGAGGTGTATTGCACTCTGATACATTATAACTTTATGAGAAAATGGCCACCAATTGGATTAAAATGCTTTTTATTGAACAATACGGAAGATACGGGTACTTTTGAGGACCCGCACATAATTGTAACATCTGTGGCCATGGGGTAAGCACTTTATATTTGAAATTTGAACTTGTATGCAGAAGTTCATCCATGACGATCGTGACAGACGACCGTCGTGTGATCCATGGTTAGTCAAGACGGCACGAATTGCCCCTTCTTGTAGGCTATTTGTTTTGCATTCTCATTCAGAGACTAGGCCTTCACCTCTGACATGCTCTAAAGCAGACGGGGAATGAATGAATAATACAGGTATAATTAATTCGTATTGTATTGTTTGTAACCTATTGTGAGATAAAGCATGTCTATGATCGAGAAAATTATGTACTGTAAACCTGTCAAAAAATAAACCATCCTTATGTGCTCAAATCAGGGCTGGCATACTTGGTCTTCCTATTAAGATGGTAGATATGTAGGCACTGTTGAGGAGGATAGATTATGTGGTTTGTGTGATCTCACAGGAAATTTAAAATGAAATGCATATGGTTTTGTATTGCCCATTCTACAACTCTATCAGGCTTTTTAATAAGGTAGATGAATTTGTGTGGTTGGATGACTCAGAGAAACTGAAACATCTCTTTCAATATGATGTTTTTTTCATTGGCTTCATTTCTTGAAAAGGCCTGGTCAATGAGGAGGAGGACTATTTACATGTAAAATGGAAGGGTCTTGTTTGTTCTTATTCTGTTCATGTATGTAGGCTACTGTACGCATGTTTATCTATGTGGTATGTATAAGGCAGTCAAAATACGAACAGGAAGGACTGTCTGTTGTTTTCTTTGTGTGTAATGTGTCATATAATCCCATATGGGATGGGCCAAAATTGTGGCATGGCACGAAAATAAAAATGTCATTCATTCATTCATACATATACAAATCCCGTGATAAATTATAGGATGTGTGTTTCAGCATTTCCTCTTTATGAGAATATCCATATTTAGGCCTAGGCTACTACTTGACACATGAGGTTACATCATTTCAGTTGATGGCACTAAAGGTCAAATGTGACGCAACTCAAAATGTAGGCTAAGCCTTAACAATAGGCTACTAATCACGCAAAAGTAGCCTACTATTACAAATGCTGTCCTGTTTTCCTTTTTTCCCCGGAATAACCTATATGCTAACAGCATTTTATATTGGACCTAATGCTCAAAGTCCCCTTTGCTATGTAGCCTATAGCCTACCTTTAATTACCAGAACATCAAGTAGAATTGACAGAAAGATTATAGTGGTACCTGGCCATAGGAAATAGCATCACCTCTGTAGAAAGAAATCATATATTATTTTAAAATGTGTAGGCTTGTATTAGATAACTTGGACACTAAATGGTCTCAGTTGAGGAATTAGATCGTGTTTTGTTTCAATTAAGCCTTGGTGTAGTTTTTATAAGATCTTTGGTGATACATAGCCTATTGTTGATGCATATCTATGATGATGAGATTATGAATTGCCTATATATTTGTGATGCTTTTGTATGTTGTGTGTATAGACTAAATTTTGTTCTGCGCTGGTTGTCCTTGGCTATGTGTCATTTCCTCTGTGAATTCCGTCACTTTCCCTCTTACCTTATTCCTAACCTCATTGTCTCGCAATGCTGCCTGAGGAACAACACAGTTCTAAATGCCTTTACACCACTGGCTGGTTGTATTCAAGGAGCATCTTGTTATTATATATTTTTTATGTTTTTGGGCAAGCTTGGGAGCTCTCCCCCATTGGTCGCAGTACTATTATACTGTGAAATGAATAAACAAACGAAAGAGCAAGCAACAACAACTTAATTTTAGAGATAAAGCTTCATAATACCCACAGGGCCTTTGTGCATCTATGATGTCTGAATGAGTGTGGTACGCAGTTCCCACGTTACGGTTTCCTCAAATATTGCCCAGAGACACACCAGTTATAAAGAAAGTGCCACATGCAGCTACAACATATGTGATACTGTATGTCAGAGAGACAGAGAGGGAGAGAAAGAAAGAAAGAAAGAGAGAGGGGCTTGTGAGTGGTGAATATATTTAGTGTGTTGGATGCATGTGTCATGTCTCTGCCAGATGATTTTCATACCATATAGTGAGATCAATGGCAAGGATTCCTGTAGAATGAAACAAACTTAGGTAACCTTTGGAAAATGGTCAGCAGTAATGTCAGTATACAGTGTGTATACACACACACACGCACACACACACACACACACACACACACACATATATATATATATATATAGTTTATAGTGAGTATGGTCGAATCTTGTGGCACCTGTTAGCCTTCTTGCTGAGTAGATTCTGAGTAGATTCTGTGGTTACAAAGAGAAGTCCAACGCGCTTCAGCCAGGTTAGTAGAAGGACTCATTGCTCAACAGTACGACAATATAATATTACGATGAAAATTACCTGGGCGCTTCAAAATAGACTACCCAAATAAATTCCTGGAGCACTCAACTGGGTCTGCACGTTTTATTCATTTGCAGGGGTGACTGATGTTTCGACCAGCATCTTCCCCAGAGTCAAAGATTCTGTGGTTGTTTGTGGTGCATTTGACAAATCAAAGTCTCATCTCAGGTGAAATTGGTTGTTAGGTTTTCCCTTTGGACAAAATTAAAATGTATATAATAAAATCTAGAAATACAGCATTGTGATTCTATGCCTCCACCAATCAGTTACTTGAAGTTTGAAGGAATTTAATTAACATGTTTTGTGACGTCAGTTCCCTTGACCTTTGACCACCTTGCTTTCAGTCACATCGTCCTTGGGCCAAATCATGAAATTCCCTCAAGGGTTCCTGAGATATCACGTTCACAAGAATGGGACAGACAAGAGCTCACAGTGACTTTGACCTGTGACCTTTGAACGCCTATTTCTAATCAGTTCATCCTTGAGTCCAAATGGCCGTTAGTGCCAAATATCACCTGAGATATCGCGCTCACAAGTTGGGATGTATGTACGTACGTATGGGCAGACAAAAGGACGTATACCAACGTGTACATATGGACGGACAATCCAGAAACATAATGCCTCCGGCCATGGCTATCACTGGTGGACGCATAGAAAGAAGATAAATAAAAAAAGGGACTGTACTGTCTTTGTGTTAAATAAGCTTAAAGGACGACTTCACCCATTTTCAACCTATATTAATATAATTGGTCCTCACTAATGCTCATTATAATATGGTACAGAGGAGGGCTGTGGACAGCTAAGAAACCTGCGTACCAGTGACATCATCAATGGGGATTCGAAGCCAATAGAAACGGCAGGCTTTCTATTCCTGGAAAGTTAGCATGCTATAATGGAATCTATTGTTCTCGCGTTAATATATATATATATATTTTTTTTTTATGTTTGAAGAAAAAAAAAGACTAACGATGATGTCACTGGTAGGCGGGTTTCTGAAGTGTCCACAGCCCTCCTATGAGACACAGACCGAGTACAAGAAAATTGTACCATTTTATCATGAGCATTAGTGAGGACCAAGGGAATATTTTAACTCTGCAATGGGTTTCTATTTGCACAATGTGTTGGATTTGCACCTTTGTTTTATGTGTTTTCACAGATAAGTCAATAATGAACATGAGAAATCCAGGAACTCATGCACTTCCATTCTCAATTTTAATTGTATTTGATAAAAAGAAAATCTAGAATACTGACACACATAATAAGGCAAACTTTGACTCAGACTGTGACTGAGTTTGACACAAAGGTGATTTTAATACACAGTGATATTGAATATAGCCAAAATGAAATGATGTATTGAATTAGTGAAACGCTTGTTCTGTACTTGTGAGAGTTGGCTAAGGGAAAGCCTGCATGCTGTCAGCTTAATAGATATATTTAGAGGTAAGAGCTCAATCACTTACATGAGCTGCATTAGTCTTGACTATTTTGGGATGCGATACAATGCATGCAGTGCTCCTAAAATATTAATAGGGACACACGTTATTAATGTAACAATCAGACCCTGCTCTCTCTTCGTCGTCACATAGTACACACATCACATGCATGCACGCATACATTTATGCGCGCTCACACACACACACACACGCACGCACGCACGTACGCACACACACACGCACGCACGCACGCACGCACGCACACACACACACACACACACACACACACACACACACACACACACACTCACCACCCAAGCATAAACACAGAGTTCATGATCTCCAAGGAGGCCCTGGCTTGCGTCTGATGCAATAGATAGTAACATCCCTACAGACTGCTGCTTGTTTTACCGGCTTCATCCCTGTGTGCACCTATAGTCCCGCCAAGCCAATCCGATAGAGAATGGAAGCAACCTCCATCTGTAACGAGGCAAATCATGTGACAAGAGTGACTAATATACTGTGTATATCTTTACTGGAATCAGCATGGATACAGTTGCCTAGTTCACAACTGTGTTCTGAAATGACTGAGGACAGACTTCAATCAATCCTGTGAGTGAAGCTTAATAAACCCCATCCCCAATAATTACAATTAGCCTAACACACACACACACACACACACACACACACACACACACACACACACACACACACACACACACACACACACACACACACACACACACACACACACACACACACACACACACACATACTGTATATGTGCCTTTGGAGAGTTTTCATAATTAGCCTTTTTTTCTCTTTTCCCTGAAAGTTCTCACTTCTGCTTTTGACAAGATCAGCTCCGGCCTTACAGAGCATGTGGTAAGTCTGCTCTCGCATTCAGAAATAGCCATCATGGTCAGTGTGCATGTGTGAACAATTCTTCACATGGTGTACCTTTATAGCTACATTCTTATCTACAGTACATCTCAACAGAACGAGGCTACATCTCAACCCTTCCAACAGCCCACCATCCTACCACACAAACGCACTACCACCACCACTGCAACGCCAAACCCCTCCATCTTCAACAGAACAGCCAGTTCTCTGTAAAACCAAGAGACAAGAGAGGTTACATGTGTCATGGTGTTGACGGTCAAGGCCAACAGCAGTGCACACATGCCTAAACACACATTTTCTACATCACACATTAGCCACTATTCAAGTATCAAGCAGACAGTTTTAGCAGGAATATTGTGTGCCTGACAGTACAAATCAACACTGTGAAAGTAGCCTTTGATTGATTGAATATTTTATTAGGCAAAAAATGTAAACATCACAATTTATAATACTTTGTCTAAAAGGTCTGTCCAAAAAAGTCCTTGCGGTCTTGTTTCCATTGAGGTCCTTGGTCTATACTGTATAAAGTAAATGCAAGCCACATTTGTTTCCAAGGCAACTAGTGAAAAGTTAATTAGATTCTGAGTTGATACTTGAGCTGGCCTAGACTAGAGCATGAATGAAAGGGGTAGGCTGTGCAGTGGAATGACAAGGTTGACTGAGGTATACTCTGTTGCTCTATTACAAATTCCTCATAATGTGATCTGTACGCTATACACTTGCTCCCCTTCAATTGTTTAATTGAACAGAAGCAATAATTCTGGGTTTCAGTTGGGTGACATTGTATTGGCTATATTGGTTTATGTAACTAAATGCTTAGCATATGTAAGTATAGGCTAATTCGCAGATTAGGCTATTTATGTACTGTTTTACAAAGGATTAATTTAGCCGATCATGTGTCATGTTTTCAATTTCCCTAAGCATATTATAACAGCAAGGTTAACAATTCCAACACTCATATAGGCTAAGGCAACAAATTTCGACTCTCTTTTTTTTCTGTTGAAAAAAACAACTGTGAAATTCACACTTTAATAATAGGCTAATAAAAATGAAATGTATATAGGGCTGAAGTGGTTGATGTTGCCTATGTTTTGTAATAATAATTAAAATCTACAAAGTAACTAGTAACTAAAATTTTCAAAAATTGTAGTGGAGTAGAGTAGAAGTAAAAGTACTGAAAATTGGAAATACTCCAGTAAAGTAAAAACACCTCAAAAGTGTACTTAAGTACTAGTACTTGAGTAAATTAACTTAGTTACTTTACACCACTGAATAGAAATAAAAACATTGCATGCTATGCCTAATGCCAATGATTTCATTTCTCCTGTCTGTGAGGTGAGGTTGTGTTGAGGCAGTGAGTGGACTGCAGCCTTGTATTGTTGCCGAGAATCCAAGAGAAAAGTCCATTGTTGTGAAGTTTTTAATCTGGGGATTTAAAGCACATCACATGCTCAAGCGGAACGGTGGGTGCACCGACTCCACAAACAGGCAAACAACAGCAAAAATCCATAATCGGGGAAAACTTTTCCTACTACGGCACCAAGTATTAAACATTCTCGAGTGGCGATCTGCAATGCTTACGACATTTATGGATGAGTAAATGTTATAAGACTGGACGATTCCCGTCGGAATAAGTTTTTTTTCCTCCTTTTCTTCCAAAGGACACTTGACGCGGCCTATAACATGACGCACACCTACAGCCAGCGATCACTGATGGTTTTAACTTTATTGGGGATTTTATCCGCCATCATGTCCGTTTTATCGGTCATTCTGATCTTCCAGCTTCAGTCACAACAGACGCCGGTGAAGGAATCTCAATCTCCCCACGTTACCGCCACCATCATCGTGCCCACTCATGTTTTGGCAGTTCTCCTGCCAGTTTCCACAGTTCTTTCTGCTCTGTCCCTGACGCTCAATCTGAGCTCTGTGGTCGTGTGTCTCATCCACGGCTATTTGACTACAGAGATATGCAGAGGAGAACAAGACACGGAAAGGTATTCATCTAGATAGAACGCAGTCGTGGTGGTTCAGATTAAACGTGGTACTGTTGCGATAGTTTCATCTTTAGTGACTGCAGCCATGGCTACATCATGCTGCATTTGCAGTGGTGGAAAAAGTACTCAAATTTTTTACTTAGGTCAAAGTATCAAAACTGCAATGTAGAAACGCTCTTACGAGTAAAAGTGTGGTAATACAAATTTACTTCAGTATAAGTACAACATAATTGCCAGAATATACTTAAAGTACCAAAAGTAAAAGTACTCATTATGCAGAAAGTCCCATTTCAGTTATCATGTGTAAAATGTATACAAAATATTTTGAAAATAGCAGATCTACAAGCTCACAACGCGTGGCATTGTGAGCTTGTAGATCAGCTATTTTCAAATAGCCAAAGTTTAAACAGAGCTGAAGTGGTTAATATGTGTTGTAACAATAATCAAAATCTACAAAGTAACTAGTAACTAAAGTTTTAAATAATTGTAGAGGAGTAAAGTACAAATATTTGTCTCTGAGGTGTAGTGGAGAAGAAGTAAAAGTACTGAAAATTGGAAATACTTCAGTAAAGTAAAAAAAATACCTCAAAATTGTACTATAGTACTTGCGTAAATGTACTTTGTTTCTTTACACCATTGCATTTGCACTACATTTTATTACCAAACATTTTAAATAGCCTACATTTAATTGAGAATATCCTAACTATGGTAGGCATGGAGAAATAAATAATGCATGCTTAATAATGTGTCAGGGTGCAGGAACTTTCAACTGGACTACTGCTGGTCGACCCCCACCTCTGAAGTCCCTATGAATCCCGTCTAAACAATGACATTCTCCTCATTATGCACCCAACACACGGCCCCTGGCTGCCCCTTTCCCACGTTGGTAGGGAGCCACCAGCAAGGCTTACAACCTTTATGGGGGGACATTCCATAGCTGTGTAAAGAACAATAAAATTGTTTAAAATGTTTATTTTATTTTAACACAACACAGACGATAACATTGAATCAGAAAACGCTAATTTTTAAAATGTCACAAAAGACAAAAATAAATAGGATGAATGCAATTTAGCGATACACTGGTTGTATAATGGATGTTTTGAATGCATTAAAAAACTTTATAGGGGATGCTAATGTTATAACGCTCATTACGTTTTCCTCCACAGAGCTGACTGGTTTCTTCTGGATAGCAGAGCTGTACGGCATGTGGCTGTAGGGTTATTCTGCCTGGGGGTTTCAGTGTACTTGGCAGGTAAGAAAGAAAATAAAATGAAAAAGAACATGACATTCTTACTTTAAAAAAAGTCTCCACATTTTTTGTGCCACCATGTCACCAAGTCTACACAGTAAAATCCTCCGTGTTAATTTAACTCTTGAGAATGTAAAAATGTACCCACACATTTGGAGTCCAAATGCAGGTGAAGACACGCAACTGCAATGTATTCGAGAGAGTATTGTGTAGATGTAGAACCTGGCAGTGCCATGGCTCTTTAATCCACTGGGTGGCTGGGTGAGTGTGAATGTGTGTGGGGGCGATGACACTGGGGGCAGCTGTTCCATTGAGATGGAAGACCTGTTGACCCCACTTCAGCTTTTCTCAGAGGGAACAGAGCATGAATCTGCAGTAATACCGCCTTCATCTCCATAAGTCACATCACATCCCAGAGCTGTGCTTGTCTCCGCCATCCTTCAGCATGCCTGGGTCCATGGTCCTTCTCCTGCAGATTTGAAAAGACGATGAGTCAGCTCACACAAGTAGTCAGACAAAACCCTTTCTGCATCTCTTCATAAAAAGGAAATGAAAAACGGGTTCCTTTACAATGAATTAGCACTAATTTAACTTGTAAAATCTATAGATATATTGAGGCATAACAAAATAAGCAAAATGTTCTCACCCCTTCTAGTATATCCAATGCAACATCCGCTTTAAAAACGGGAGCTGGGAGATCCAACTAAAAACGTATTTGTTTCAATAAAGTTAACATTTTCACTAGCATGAGTTGTATCAAAAGTAGCTATCGGAGTGGGAAAAGTGAAATATATATATATATTTTAACATTGGCTTAATTTGGCTACATTGGTTGTAAATAGCCTTTCTCTTTGTTTCTGCATCTTTTCGCCCTTCAGCAATGTCCATCTATATGCTCCTGATGTTTGAAGTGGAAACAGGCATCGCCAGTGCATGTGTTCTCTCCTCTGGGATCCTGACACTGCTGATTGTTGTAATCCACTCTCTGGTCAAAGCTTCACGTGCAGCCAGGCACTATGACAGCGAACGGCCAGAACACACCCATTACCTGAACGAGCACGGAGGAAGCAATACACCTGTCTCCCGGCCCTGTGAGCTCAAAGTTGGTGTGGACAAACCCCGGATGCCCCGCAGCCAGTCTCAGCTCCTGCGCCAGTTCTCCTACCCGCCATGTGCCAATGCTAAACAGCAGGAGCAGCAGCAGCAGCACCACCACCATCACCAACAACAACAACAGTACTCCCCTCCTGGAGGGCCGCAGGGTCATACTAGCGATAAGGATGGCTACAGCAGTGGTGGTAGTTGTCCTCGAATGCACAGGACCCTGTCTACCGAGTCTGGCTTACTGCAGGCCCAGACTAAACCCTGGAATGGGGTCAATAATGAGATGAGAAGTGTGTTGGCGCGTAAGGGGGTTTCCACAAAAGACTCTACTCTCGTGTGACCTGGAAGGAGCTGAGGGGCCGTTTAAAGGCAGCGCCGGCTACTGTAAACAGAAGGAGAGAGCTGAGGGGCCATTCACAGTACTGGCAACCAGGGACAGGAGTTCAAATTTAAAGTTTAAACTTTAAATATGTCATGTGTGGACTGCTAGTCATAATCTCAATACAGACCTACATGGCAAGTGTCTATTTAAAGATTTTAAAGTGCAAAATGTTGTTTTCCATGACCGACAGCATGCTTGTAAATGCTTTTATGTGAACTGAGAATTTGACACCTTTTGTCTGGTTCTGGTACCAGAAAAACCGAAGAGATTTGAAAAGGGTTTACAGAATAATCTAATGTCGAGGTGTTTGATTAAAAGAATGAAAAAACAAACAAACTGATCTATCACCTACATTTAGGCACCTACATTTTTTCATAGATAATGTAATGTAAAGTTGTTGAGCAAAAAATGTAATATGTAGTGATGGAATTATTAACTTTTAAGCATTTAAAAGTAAGTATTCATATGAATCTGATCTATTAATCAAATTGGTCAAATTACATATATTACATACATAATCAAAGTTATCACTGATTAGTAACTGTAAAATGCTTTATTTCAAGGTATATGGTAAAAAGTGGCTTGTGAAATATACTGCCAAATATTAGTACCCTACAGTATGTTCAATTCAATGTTATTATACATTTTCAAGGTTGTTATTAACACATTATTAATACAAAGTATTAATAACAACCTTGAACAGACTGATTCTAGGGAATGTACTGAACTTCTTCTACATCATTAAAACAATTATGTCAACAAAAGGCCAGATTCACTTGAAAGGGCACTCAAGTGCATGTTTTGCTAATTTCCGAATGGGAGCGTTATGTCTAAGTATAGATTTGAGTGTGATTGTGTCATAGCTGGAGGAACTACTAACCTTGTACACAGCCCCCGGGGGTCACGAGGAAGTGGATGGGGGATGTGAAGCAGGGACAGGGGGACCAGAAGGGGGTGCCACATCATGTAAGCTGCATGCATGTGCCAGTGAGGAAATCAAATTAAAGAAAGACACCAAAACATTGCAGAAACTAAAAAGAACAGGCATAGTTAGTGATGAAAAACTGCAGGAAATGCAGGGATAATTTAACTGCCATGGCTAATGGGTTCTCCAAAACAAGAATTAAAGGGATTTCACTTTCAAACATGTTTGGGGTCATCTACTCTGGCTTTTGTGAGCACCAGTTTTTAAGTTGCTTGATTCAGTATTTAGATATTTGATATTCATTTCATCAGACCCCTTCCTATAGAAACCCATTGCAACTTCAAACTCCATTCAATGAAAACACACGTCCTTGGTTCTGGTGACTGATATTGTGCTTCTAATGCGTGAGGGGGATGTGTTTTTTCAATTACTTTTTTCATTAATCTTTTTATAATTTGTTTGGAAAATGAAATAAAAATAATTTAAAAAATAAAATAAAATAAAATAAAATAAAATAAAATAAAATAAAATAAAATAAAATAAAATAAAATAAAATAAAATAAAATAAAATAAAATAAAATAAAATAAAATGAAAAAAGTAATTAAAAACCACGGCCCCCTCACGTATTAGAAGGTCAGTCACCAGAACCAAGGATCAGTGTTTTCAAAGAATCTAACATGGTTAAAATAGTTTGAAGTTACAATGGGCTTATATAGGAAGGGGGCGTGTCTAATAAAGTGAATGTCAAATATCTAAATATTGAATCCAGCAACTTAAAAACTGTCTGGGATGAAACACAAAAGCCTGAATAGACGTTAAAATGACCCCAAACATGTTTGAAAGTGAAATATACCTTTAAGAGAAAGGAATCAAGTGAATGCATTTTTTTTCCTATGTTGCAAAAAATGAGTACAAACACGATTAAACACATTTGCGTGGTTTTCTCTCCAAGCCTAAATCTCACATAGCTCAGTCAGTCTCCAAATGAGCTTTTCGGATGAAGCAGGAAAAAAATACAGGCACTGAGGTTTGACACTTGAGCCTCATTGACAACCACTGAGCCTCATTGAAACAAGCTCTCTGCTGCCTCCTACCTGCGTCCTTGAGAGTTGCTGATTTTCTCCCTCATGCTGATGGCTTGACGGAGGAGGCCGTCTATGCTTTTGAAATACAAGGTGCTGTTTGTCATGCTCTTCACGGCACTAGACACAAACAGATCAACGGTCAAAGTTGAGGTTGCAGGGTAGCTAATAAAAATCCTGAAATGTGGGAATAGATGCATCTTTTTTTACCTGCATGCATACTCCACTGAGTAGATGGCTCCTTGACTCTGTTCTTCCCAGCTCTGCATGTCTGTCTGTGTGGAAGAAAGCCAACATGAAAACTTTGCAGGAACCTAAAACACAATATAGACTGGAGTGTACGGACACCCCATATGTTACAATACTGCTGTCTGTTTGAAAAAAAAAACGTTTGTTTCAAAAAGAAGATTTACCTTTATTTTAATGAATAAAATGTTATTTCAAACAATCTGTATGGCAGAGTATGTTAATACAACATTTGCAGTGGTTGGAGTAGGACCTACTGGCTGACTACTACTGCCTGAAGCTCATAAGAGCAATATCTCTGTTTGCCTTTGGCTCTTGTGGTAGAAATGTGGTCTCTCGTGCGGGAGACCCGGATTCAAATCCTGTGTAGACAACTAGACATATTAACACAGAGGAGGATTGTAGCTTTGAGTCATTTCCCTTTAACACAATGCTGTGTTTAACTACCTTATGTTGCACAAGTTCTGGCAACGACCTCCTGACGTGTTCTTGCAGCCGATACAGGGCCACAGATGGTTCATTAGCCAACACGTACATACTCTCCGTGAACTTGTCCGTCACTGTAAAGATCAGAGGTGTATGTTCACAATGTATGAATTACAGTGAGTGGTGACAAAACTGATGTTTCTTTGAAATGTATAACAGGGCAGATGTGGTTGTCGACGTGCAGAAACCACGAAGAGAAACATGACCTAGCCCTAGACAGTGGTGTACAGTAACTAAGTACATTTACTCAAGTAAATTTTTGAGGCATTTTTTACTTCACTTGAGTATTTCCAATTTCCAATACTTTTACTGCTACTCCACTACATCTCAGAGGCAAATATTATACTTTTACTCCACTACAATTATTTTAAAACTTTAGTTACTGGTTACTTTGTAGATTTTGATTACTATTACCAAACATACATTACCCACTTTAGCCCTATACATACAAATTTCGGCCATTTGAAAATAGCCAATCTACAAGCTCACTGTGTCCCAATGTGACACATTGTGAACATGTAGATCTGCTATTTTCAAAAGATTTGTATACATTTTAAACACTTGTGAAATCGGACATTCTGCATGATGAGTACACTTACACTTTAAGTTTATCTTGATAGCAATACTTTTGTACTTTTACTTAAGTACATTTTGAATTCTGGACTTTCACTTGTAACAGAGTATTTCTACATTGCAGTATTGATACTTTTACTTAAGTAAAAATGTGAGTACTTTTTCCACCACTGGCCCTTGGATGACTGTGATATTACATACATTTCATGTATAATATTCCAAATGTGTGTAATATCACAGCCATTCTAGGGGGCTACATGACCTAGCTACAAGCTGATAGCATGATAGCATACATAGTACAATATCGTAACTATCTTTTCTTACCTCGTTTAACTTTCAGCTGCATCTCCTGGTCTTCCATGATGCCTGGGAAGAGCAACAACAAACCAAAACGCAGTTTAGGAGAAAATGATTGTATATCAACAAACACAGAATAGATTACACAACGGAATGTGTGCATAGATTTGATGTCAGCTGAGCCTGAGCTGCTCCTTCCGTAGGTTAGGTTTGTTGTCATGCAGCTCAGATAACCTTCCGGAATGAAACGTAGATCTGAAAACAATAGTTCCTACGTGATTGTTCTTTTAACCACAATGCGATTTGGGTGAAAATAATGTAATGTTAGCTCAAAATCTGGTTGGAAATTAAGTCGTTCATAGAGTGCAAATTAACGGTTTAGTGCATTTTTTAATGATTTATACGGACATTTAATTGCTACCACAATGAAACGTGATTTTGCATAATTTACTTTCAGTTTTGGCATCAGGAAGTTAGAGCGAATTAAACAAGTCGATGCTGGATTCACATAACTAGTTACAGCTAAATCAACTGAATTGACCTACAATTTAATATGCCTGGATTATATATTTTTTAAGTTGTGGGAGACAGTGTTCTATTTCCCCTGCAGTGACCATGGAGTGTCCAGATGCCCCCAGTAATGAACTACAAGACAAAAGTATCGTTGATGCCAGCGAGGAGAACCCAGAAGGTAATTCAAATGGTGACATTATTATCAAGGAAATAATGTGCCAGTTATAGTTTTTATTTCTCTCACTTTGACATAATCACTTAAGTATATATCAATTTATATTTATAAACGAAATACCAGTGGTGGAAACTAAAGTACATGTACTCAAGTACTGTAGCCTACTTACATTAACCACTTTAGCCCCATTTTATACATAGGCTATTTGAAAATAACCGATCTACAAGCTAACAACTGCGAAAGCGTTGTGAGCTTGTAGATCTGCTATTTACATTCAAACATTTTAGTACTTTTACTTTTGGTACTTTAAGTATATTTTGATGCCAATACTTTTTGTATTTTTACCCAAGTAACATTTTGAACACGTGCCTTTTACTTGTTACAGAGTATTTTTATATTGTGGTATTGCTACTTTTGCTTGAGTAAAATATCTGAGTACTTCTTCCACCACTGGAAATGTGCCACTTATAGTATTTTTTCTCTCACTTTAAGTCACTTTAGTAGATATATCAATTTCTATTTATAAACTAAATACATACAGTTGAATACTCTAAAGACAGTTATCTTATTGTTAAAAGATGTGTTTGTACTGGAGCTTGAGGTTATACCTCCCGAGAGGTACCGAACAGGTGTGGATGAAGAAGTTCTATACAACAGTCTCACCAACAGGCAGCGTGGGAACGAGAATACTCTACGCCCAGCAAAATTAGACTGTGAGTATAATAGCTGAAAATATTATATATTTCAACACATAATGTGTAGAAGCATACTATGTAGCATACTAACTAATTATGGAATGTTAATTGAACTCCTGTTTAATTGAACACTATAGTTTACTGTGTAAATGTGGGTATAAAATATGCAATCCATCTCTGTACTACTACCAACAACAACACATTTTGACAGAGCAGGAGATGTACCATGTAGCCTAGTTGGAAGGATCTGTTTCACTACGGATGCAATCAATCTGTATGATTGAGATGTTAACATAATATAACTAGCAGATCAGTGGTTGTAGGTATTGGCTCTCTAGTTTTCCATTGAGAAATGGATACCCTGCAGGGTCAAATTCTTTGCCATATTTACTCCTCTGATGTTGGCGTGGTGGCAGGAAGGACAGTTACTGGTTGACAATTATATAGCACAGTTACAGTATTTCTCCTGACCAAGCAGGGATGCTATTGTCTTTCATGCCGGAGACCTGGGTTTGAATCCCGGTTATGAAAAGGAAGTTATGGATTGCAGCTTTAAATTAACCTTCCCACATTTGCTGTGTGAATTAAGCCTTTATAATGGTGTTGTTTCCTGATATTGTAACAATCACATTGACAGCAACTCCGTTTTGAACCATTGCGAGTTAAGCTTACTTTATTATACGCCATCGTCCAAAGGAGTTACTTGCCAAGAATAGATCCATGCTTTTTGGCAAGCAACACTGTTGTGACACAGTATAATTTAGACTTTATTCTGACTTGTTATCCCAAGCTCTATCCGTACACCAGCTAGCAGCTCAGGGAGAGGTCTCACAGGTCATTGGACACCTGAATAAAGGTGAGATACCTGGACAATATCCTCTGAGCAATTTTACACAATACAAATTCTTTACCTGGATCTCCAGTATCAATGTATGTGTTTTATAAATTGAATAAGCTATGTTTTATTGTGTAGACAGTTCATTACTAAACAAACAGGATGAACGGGGCTTCACTCCCCTTATGTGGGCAGCAGCTTTTGGAGAGAAAGCAATGGTTGATGTCCTTTTGGAGAAGGTGAGTTACAAGAGATCGTTGCCCTAGGAACTACATCTTGTAGTTCCCTGTAGGTCTCAATTGGAAAATTATTAATTATGGAGGTTCAGTGATTATGCATATGATTACAGATCATAGGTGTACTATTATTTAGATTAGGTTATATAGTATTTCTTGTTCCCCCTGAATTAAGAATCTATTTCACTTAGGTCTGTAAAAAGTTAAAACCATGAAACTAAAGTGTCTGTACCTTGTCTCACTCTTATTTTTGTGTTGTGTTTTAGAAGGCAGACCCAAAGATTATTGCCTTGGAACGAGAGAGTGCCTTAACCCTGGCTAGCTCTGGAGGTTTTGTTGATATTGTCGAGTCTCTGCTTGGACATGGAATAGATATAAACACCTACGATTGGGTAAGTTCATGACTATCTCTAAGGTTGCCCCCCCCCCCCCACACACACACACACACACACCACAATTTACGAGACTACGTTTTGACATTGAAGAGTATGTGCCCTTGCATCTCATCAAGTTGTTCAGAATCTTATGTCTATACAAATGTGTTCATAAAGCTTATGTATGAAGTATAATATTATTTGACCTTTTCAGAATGGCGGTACTCCTCTCCTATATGCTGTACGAGGCAACCATGTCAGATGTGTGGAGGCACTTTTAGGTAGCATAGTATATTTATGTACGTTAGAATTGTATTACATATGTTTGCTTGGATAATTCACTAATGGTCATTACTATACTGTATCTCAGCCAAAGGTGCAGATTTGACCATTGAGTCTGACTCTGGGTACTGTCCCATGGCCCTAGCTGCTGCTCTTGGACACAAAAAGAGTAGGTACATTCTTTTACCAAATACATTTCTTTCTTTTGTATTAGAAGTTACAGTGTAACAATATTTGTACTGCTCTGTATTTTTTCAATTTTTCTTTCAGTTCAGAAACTTTTGGAAGACCATATTCTGAAACTCTACAAGCCACAGAAATGACACTAGACATTCAGGTGACATAGCAGCAACAGCAGCCACGTAGAAACACAACGTACCTAATAGATTGAAAAGACGATTTCAATGAATTGGTTATAGCACGTCTACATTCTAAGTGGTGAGAGAAGATTGATCATGTCCTTTATAAATAGGTTGTCAACTTGTCAGGGATCAACATGTTACAAAGTTCATCTGATTTAAAAGGATGCTTTTATTTATTAATTCAATGTTGTTTATATCTGATGATTTCTTTATGTAAACAATTATTAAGCTGAGAAATATAATTCAGCTGCAAATTAATTTTACTAAATGGATTGTAAACATGTTTGAATAATATGATACAATATATTTTTATACTGTGGTCAACTGAAGTGGCACATTAACTGCAAGGCAAAAAATATAAAACAAGAAAGCACAATAATTATTCTAGAACAAGTGTTCATCAGTAAGACAAATCTGCAATAGAAATTAAGATTCAATGTCTAGGCATAGTCCTTGCATTTGCCAGTTGTTTTTGGGTGATGGGTAAAAGCCAGGTGGCCAATGCCAAAACATTCTACACCAAAAAAGGCCATTAGGTCCGTTCACAAAAGTTCATATAAGGTGATGTCATGTTTCCTGAGTGCCATGGCATCAGTCTATGTTCCTGTTCTCTGGGTCCCTTCCTCTCATGATGGAGGGCGAAAAAGAAAACGTCATGAAGATCTCTCCCCTAGGACATCCAAGGAATAAACAATAACTCTACCAAAAAAGTCGGCACTGTTCTCAAACACTATTTTTAGTTTTTGTGCTGCAGGGGCCTCCTGTATGGGAAAGCTGTGGGTGGGTAGTTAAGAACAAGATAAGCATGTCAGTAAAGTGAGATGTGCCCAGGAAAATATTGTTTGATACTTAAACATGTACCATATAGGCATGAAAAGGAACTACTCTTCGTATAGTGTAATATACAGTATGTCATGTCCAAAAACAACTATAATTAATCTATAACTAAAAATTGTAATATACCTGTTTGCCCATTATTAACACATGCCTGGCACCCATCCAAATTGTGCTTAAATGCATGATCACAAATGTCCAAATATAATTCATAGGGGTAATGACATGTTTCTCAAATAAGAATAGCCTTAATCTAAATGTAAATATAAAAATAAGGTATATAATATATATATATTGAACATGTGCACACACACTTATTCATTTTGTGGTTTCATTTACATAATCACATCCATCATATTAAAGGATATTTGAAGTGAGTTGTCGTCCTCTGGGTAAAGATGACTGATCAACCTCAAATCTCCATCTTTTTGGCACCCTGAGGAAAAACATTAGTATAAATTAATGCTTTAGGTTGTGTTGTCACAATACTTATGAATGTGGGATGGAATTCTGAGCACTGGAATATAAATAACAGTTAACAAGACAATCTGGTTACAAAAACAATTTCATGTTGAGGGGGGGGGGGGGTTGATTTAGCCTACAGTACCTTCCAGTTTGCATGTTTTCCCAGAGAAGCCTCCTTGGAACTGAATTTTGAGCTCTGATACCTTGACAGGCTGTGGGAACTCCATAATAACCCATTGGGCGTCACCCTGTCAAGGACATACAACAGCTCACAATATGTGCAATAATGGTCAGGGTTGATGGTCCTAATCGGAATGAGACAATTCCCTAACTTAAATTAAATTACCATATCGGCAGGTAAGTACTTCTTTCTATTCAGTAACAGACAGTTGTGCTAGTCAAGTTTTTGACATTATTTTGGTTTAAAGCTTTACAGAGCAGTACAGAGCAGCACATTCACACACATTTGTTTGTTTTATCGTTAAACATGACATAGCATTTTTCTATTTACCTCTGCGTACCCCTAGGCGTGTAGGCTAGAGAAACAGGCCGTGACCCCCCCCAAAAAAAAATCAAATTTGAAATGGGGACCCCAACCACAGATCCACAGATACATATTGTGAAAATAGCAGATCTACAAGCTCACAACGCCTCACGTTAATATGTATTTGTCCGCAGAGCCCCATCTGAAAATATTTTGGGAGGCGTTGTGAGCTTGTAGATCGGCTATTTTCAAATGTTTTGCCTCTTTCTTATAATATTTGACAATTTGGCCAATGTTTGACCAGTTTTTATAGTATAGTTGGTTGATTACTTCTGATGCAGTAATGGTCTTTTTTCTTTTTGTTTAGGTATTAAAAAGGTCTTAAATGTCCTTAAATTGTCACTGTACTGTCATCTTGGGACCCCCCAAAATCATGTGGGCACCCCCTGGGGGTCCCGACCCACAAGTTGAGAACCACTGCTCCCCTATTAGGAGGTTATCTTTTACCTGGTCTGAGTTCCAGCATGTTTCTTCATTGTGATCGAACATGTACTTCTTGCCAAACTGCTTCACGTCTCTGTTTAGCACTGAACTCACCCTTGAGGTAAAGACGAACATAGTGTTATTTAGCTGTTATTGTGCATTTACACACTTTTACACTGAACACATCACTGTAGAAATGAAGCATCTGTGTGCTGCTACTGCTATTACATTGCTTTGAAGGCTCCACTGCTGACCTATTAGCTCTAGCCTATGGTGTTTTCACGCGGTTATTGATGGATCAATGGCCATCCGATTCGAAAATAGAGACCGTTCTGTTATTATTACTATTTATTTACCTGCTCTGCGTTTCACTGCAGATCAATGAAGAAGCCATGTTGGAGTTATGTGTCGTAGAAACAGCGTTGCCAGATTGTGTGAGATATAAGCAACCAGGTCTATGAAAACAAGCCCAAAAGAAGCAAGCCCTTCGCCCTCATGTACGTTGGATATTTTCCAAAAAATCTTGAAGAAAATTTTAAACAAAAATTGGAATATTTTTGAAACATTTTAACAACACAAATCTTGTAGATGGGGGTCCCTGGCACAGTGGCATAAACAATTTTCAGATGGGGGTCCGCGGACAAATACGGGCCCTTGACTTGAAAATGTTTGAGAAACAATAGTTTAAACAGCATTTAGGAAACAAGACCCAAATAAGCAACTGTCTACTAGAAAAAAAAACGCAACCCGCAACTAACCAATATTTACAAGCAACTTTACAGACAAACAAGCCCAAAGTCGCTTATAATAAGCGGACATGGCAACACTGCGTAGAAGCAGTTCACTTTACGACAGTGACGTCGACTACATGCTGGACCACGCGCTGTTACAGAAGTCTCCACTAGGTGGCAATCACGTTCTTTCACAGTGTTTAATGCAACATGGTGGAGTCTGAGAGGAGGGCGCCAACTTCCAGTGGTGGAAAAGGTACTCAAATGTTTTACTTAAGTAAAAGTATCAATACCGCAATGTAGAAATACTCTGCTACAAGCAAAAGTCCGGAATTCAAAATTTACTTGAGTAAAAGTACAAAAGTTTTCAAATGTATAAATAAAATGTATACAAATCATACATTTAACGATACATTTAAGTAACTAGTAACTAAGGTTTTCAAATACAAAGTACAATGTTTGCCTCTGAGATGTAGTGGAGGAGAAGTAAAAGTACAGAAAATTGGAAATACTCCAGGTAAGGTAAAAAAAAAGAAAAAAAACTCAAAATTGTACAGAACTTGAGTAAATGTATTTAGTTACTTTACACCACTGCCAACTTCAGTATCTTTCAGTGTCATTAATTTTCCAGCTAAAACTATAATGAAATACCGTGAGTTACTGAGTTTAAAACATTTAGCACCGTTCAAATAATTTTGTCGGACCAATAAAACACCACCTTTCGAGGCCTATTATCGAGGCCTTTTCTTCATTTGGACCGACGCAGGTGCAGGTCTAGCCATGGTTCACATGACGCTTGTATACAAGCGTCATGGTGCCGAGTCCCCCTGGTCTAAAGTTGTGTTCGATTTTTTCACATTGCCATCTCTCACATAAACATAAACGTTCAGATTTCAAATATAAAGTGCTTACCACCGAGCCACGGATGTTACAAGGCGATGCGGACCGCGATGAGTACCCGTATCTCCCGTATTGTTCAATAAAAAGCATTTTAATCCCATCGCCGGCCATTTTCTCCAAATTGTCTCCGATACTTTCAACCATGCGACACTAATGGTTGGGAGGTGTATTGCACTCTGATACATTACAAAACAAAAATACACAAAAAAAGAAAATGGCCGGCGATGGGATTAAAATGCTTTTTATTGAACAATACGGGAGATACGGGTACTCATCGCGGTCCGCATCGCCTTGTAACATCCGTGGCTCGGTGGTAAGCACTTTATATTTGAAATCTGAACGTTTATGTTTATGTGAGAGATGGCAATGTGAAAAAATCGAACACAACTTTAGACCAGGGGGACTCGGCACCATGACTGTCATGGTATGACAGTCATGTTTCAGGGCTAGTGCAGGTCATTACTTTATTGTCTAGAAGACAGGTCACTGCAGGTGTTATCTATAAGGGATTAATTAGGCTATAGGAGATGAGTCACCACACAAAAGGTGAATTGATCCGTTAGCCAGCTGGCAACCTTTGAATAAAAACAGACGATAATGGTGGAGAAAAAGCTTTTGATATTACACGGTAGGTAATGGATTAATGGCTGCTATTATAGCCTCTTTTTTTTATTTATTGAGTAGGCTAATTCACATAATGTCAATTTTAAAGAATGTGCACCATGTCTGCTTTGTTGCTAGATTTATATAGGCTTGTTATATATCTTCCGTGTCCATGTTTATTTTGTAACACAAAATAAGTGTGTGTGTGTGTGTGTGTGTGTGTGTGTGTGTGTGTTTGTGTGTGTGTGTGTGTGTGCGCGCGCGCGCGCGCTGTACCTCGCACATGGTTCTTTACAGATGGGGAGAGACCCCCTGCTGAGGTTTGGTCATGGTGCCCCCTGTCTGCAGATAATCAATAGGTCTGAATTACAAAACCTGATGAAACCCAGTCTCCGTGAAAATTGCCCAGGGGGTTGTGGAGGCCAAATGGAACTAAGGTTTGGAATGATAGGGAACCTCCTTCACATTCACCTTCACTGTGACTTTGTCTTTGTCAGGTGCACATTTACATTTCGATTCTGGTTCATATTGTATTCAAGACAGTTCTCTCAGTGTGTCAGTTAAATTGTAAATGTTGCCCTTGTGTTTTTTATGGTGTCAGTTTAATCATCAGACAAGAAAAAACACCACACATTACTCAGCAGTAGGGAGATGGTGATTGTCCACTGAAATTATGAGCCCATTGGGGAGCAGCATGGAAGTGTGGTTTGCGATTCGTGGGATTAGCTGTGATTGCCAGGGATTTGTGAGTAAATAAGAGTGTTCAGTGATCTCCCCAATTCAATCTGATAATGATTATCATGAGTGGATTGTATTGCATCACAGAAATAAGCGAAAAGTAAGGAAAAGATAAGCATTGATAAAGCAGAGAGAGATGGTGCTGGGCGATATGGAGCAGCTGATTGATGTATTTGATATATTTTATGAGCGCTGATTGGTCCCACAAGCTTACTTGCACACATGGCATTGCTGGATAGGGCTATTGTATTTCAACATAATTAAAAGTGGACATTTCAGAGTTGTTTACGCCATGGATGTTGTTTAAACTGGAGATCTTATACGCTGAAGAACACTCTACTTCCCCTCTACTGGACAGAATCTTGCCAGTTCTCCATTGTTTTGACCAAACTTGCTTGTAGCTCAAAATAACAGAGGTATCTTTACCAGATAGTGTATCCCTATTCCATACACCATAATAGTGCCTCTCCAATAATGACCAATGGCCTCGATCGAAGCTTGCATAACCGGTGTTCCCCCTTTTAGGCCCTATCACCCAGCACTAGAGTTAGATTTTTTTTTTTTTTTTGCATTCTATTTATGTGACTATTTATTTACCCTGTCATTTGGTGACTAAGGTACATGCCAATTACTCCGATCTTGCACTTTGTACTTGCTCTAGATAAGAGTGTTTGTTAAGTGCTAAATGCCTATAGTGTGAACTGATAGAGGGACACGCCAGCCAGATACATCACATAGGCTTGCAAAGCCAAAGATAGGGACACAGGGAAGACAATTTATCAAGTTAGGCATTTAGACACTTAAATTAAAGTCACTGGGTAATGAGAATGCTAGAAAACAATTGTGCAGCTAAGTAATTAGGATAGCAGGTCTACAACAAACCTACTGTAGCATCTATCTGCATAAAATATTTAGCATAATGTGAAAATAACAATCTAAAAAACATGTGAACAAGTAAACATATACCTAGCATCTAAATAACATAATAGGATCTACTGTATCTAAATAGGCAACAAGTGCAGATGCAGAGATCTAAGGAGGGCTAGGGGATGAGGTGGATTCTGAAGAGATGAGTTTTCAGACTGCAGCAGAAAATGGGGACTAGACCTGACTGATGGACTCATTCCACAGCTTGGGAGCCAGGATGGAGAAGAGTCTTGGTTGCCCGGAGCATTTGGCAGGTTGACGTTCAGAGAGGGAAGGGAGGGACAGTGGGACACACTTCCTCTGTTTGCTGAATGTAGTGTGTGGGAAGGGGTTTATCATATCTTGCAGGTAGGGGGGCCATGCCCATGGCCGATTTGTAGGTCATTCACCAGTGTTTTGAAAGGGATGCAAGGAGCGGCTGGGAGCCAGTGGAGTGAGTGCCGGAAGTGGAGGTCCTTGAACATTTTGGGAGGTGGAAGACATTTGCATGTGTTGGCTATCTTTGGAGAGTTACCTAAATAGGCATGGGGACATTGTGATCTATCCCAGAGTTTATGAGCTATGGTCATTTGTGCAGATTGTTCCTGATGAGTTGGGTCATTAATCTTTGTACCACAGCTTGCAAAGGGACACAGTGGCCCTGCAGACCAGCCGGGCTGGGTCAGCACCAAAACGTATTTCGGTCTCTGCCCTGCTTATAGGCCTGTCACAATTAATACATAATCGTCTAATCGCAAAGTATTTGAGATAATCGCAACTATTTTTGCATAATCGTCATAATCGTATATAGAAAAAAGCAGAAATAGCAGATCTACAAGCTTACAACGTGTCACTTTGTGGCGCGCTGTAAGCTATATTTTTATGTATAAAAATTATTCAATATTAAAATTTTGTTTTTGTTTATTTCAGTTATTTGTCATATCTGCCCTGTGCAATTTTTTATTACGATGCCTAAAAGGCTTCATGTGTTCCAGTGTTCAATTCCAAATACACAATTAAATCGTTAATCGCAAGTATTTGAGTGACAATTAATAGTCAACTTAAATTTGTAATCATGACAGCCCTACCTGCTTGTCCACATGAAAAACACTTCACTGACAGTCATAGTGAAATTAATGTTTCTGTAGTTAACCCCTTTCAAACTGCATGGCTTCCCTATTTTGGGCATGACATAAACTTTCTGAAGTTTGATTGATGGAAGGCTCACGAATTAATTCGGTAATATCCAATGAGAAGGTTGTTGATGATAGCTGTAGCTAATGATTAAATATGCACTCAGATGCTCAGAGGCACAGACACACTTGGGTGTTTATTGAATTTGTTGGAAGATTTAGGAAATGAGAATGACATGATGTTGCTTACCGGTCGTAAATCATTTAGTTTAGGAAGACAACATTTGGTGTGCTTTAGGGCCCAGCGCATTTTAATAAGGTAGGAAATAGGCAAAAACGTAAGGCACATCTGTTGGTGTTGTAGCAATTAACACGGGGTCTTGAGTTGCTATGCTGTACCCTGTCGAAGACTCACTCATCATCCATGCTGGAATTTTCTGCTCCAGTTTGAGTGAGGTTCCTTAATTAAACCATTAAAAAGCAAAGCATTTGCACAATATGCTCCACTGCCTTCATTACAAAGCTCAATCACTTGTAATTTATTCACTCAAAAAAAGAGAGCATTGGATTTGAGTTGTTTTCTGTCTCTTTGTCTACATGAACACTGAGGGAGCTCACTTTCAGTGTTTTGTCCTCCATTATTCTCCTATCCAGTTTAAAAATAGACCTGTGTGATTTCACTCCTCCTACCTTACAAAGAGATTGATGAATGGCTGCAGCGTATTCTGATTGTGACCAGAAGGTGTGGGGCTACTATAACGTAACCAAGAATGATACAAATGAGACAATTTAGTGATACTAGCATTTGCCAGCTTGTCGCCAGGTTATCGCTGCGCGGCCATCACATCTAGAGTTCGGGCAGCTATGCAGCCTTCTCACCTACAGTACATCGCACCACCGATCCGAAGTGTGTGTGTGTCGGGTTTGTTATGTCAGAGTGACGTGGCCGTCACTCAGACACTGAGTCTCTGACTCAGGCTACTGGAAGGGCCGGCCCGCTGGTCGGCCCTCCCAGTGGCCAATTTTAATACTGGAAGAAGAAGAATCCCACTATTTCAAGTAGTTGGTAAATGTAGACTGTGTACTGCCTAATTGTCCAGGCATTGGTTATAATGTAAGATGTAGCGTGTTCATACTTGTGCAGCACTGGATAGCCTACAGTGTGGATTTATGTCTACTGCATTATGTCACTGTGTAAAGAGTGGAGAAGGCTGTGTATCCCCAAGTTGTATGAACCTGAGTATAAGCGGTGTGTCAACGGGCAGGATTTATGAAGTGTGGCCACTTCCATCTTCACGCTTCAGCAGCCAGAATCCCCACTTGCTCATGATGTGGTTGGGAGCCCACAGGATATGCCTCAGTCTCCAAAGCCCCCTTTTACCCACTTTCTCACAACCTTAAACCCCTCCACAGAGCGACTCGGTCCTGTCACAGGGCTTGTGTGACTGAGGAGCACATACACCTACTGCACATAATATTATGGCAGGGTCACGGACAGGGGATTTGTCACGGTCAGGAATGGTTCTCATGGTTCAGGGAGATTCAACGTGAAACCGCAGGTCCAGTTCATGACATGCACATAGAGCTTAAGAGATGGATGGCGCATGCGTCACATTCGTGAAGTTGCAGTTTACAGCTGCAGTCTCCTGTACGGTTTTTAAATGGTTAGGGCAATTTTTCAGTTGCACACTAATTATGGAGCCATGATGCTTAATTGGGATTCAGTCACCGGGCCTGGATTTCTTCAAAGATATTTTCCTCCCCAGGTCTTTGAAGTTTTCACAGACCCATTCGGCTGACACTGACTCACTCACTCCCACAGTCTGGCTGTCTAGACTCGTTAAGTAACTAACCTGGCTGCTTTGTATTCCATTAGTCTAACTCAGTGCTTGTGCCTAATCCTCCTTCCTATTTGTTCAATCTCTTTGTCTCACTTCATTCACAGCAACATACCTTATGAACATGGCAGGAAGGTATGAAAGCTGCACTTCACACAGAAACACTCAGTAGCTAATGTATGACCTCTCAAGGTATATATTGTCTTTTCAAAGCTGTGGACCCTTTGAACTTCATTTACCCGCTCCCTGTCCCCAGTTTTATTGCTATGAGGACACAGCTGTAATCTCTAATCCAAAAGTATGCTACTTTTGAGAAACCACCATCTCTGCTTAATATGATTGGTAAACCTTTTACTTGCATTATTCTGTTAATTCAATGCCATTAATAATATTCTAGATAACGCCCCAGGCCTTTCTCTGTGATTTTAAAGGGAACTAGAAAAAGTGCTCCTCGGAGCACAGGTCTCCGCCAGGTCAGGTAGGTTATTTTGGCATCCTGGTGGCGCTATAATAGGCCAATGAAAAGGATGCCATTTCTTCCTAGGCCGTGCACGGCAATCGGACACTGCATTCATGATTTGAGGCACAAGATTTGTTAAAAAAATGTGTTTTGCTAAATTTGACCTGCTGGTGGCGCTATAACAGGCCAATGTTAAAAGGGTGGCATTTGTTCCTCAACATAGTGTGAATGTGCGTGGAAAGTTTCACCGCAATCAGACGCTGCGTTCATGATTTGCGGCATTTTGTTCAAAACAAGCCACTACTGCAAACTTTAGAAGCCATTTTTAGCCAATCAGGATGGAATATGAAAAATATGAAATACCGGTTTTGTTTAATGTAGAGATACTGTGTACCGATTTGCGTGATGTTTGGACAAAATCTGAAGGAGTACTGTCAAAACATGTGTTTTGGAAAAAGCGGCCCCCTGGTGGCGCTATAACAGGCCCATGTGAAAGATTTGGGGCAACGGTTCTGAATTGGCATCCAGGGAGTGTGTGTGCACAGTTTCGCTGTGATCAAGCGAACGGTGTCGGACATTAGCTGTTCACAGACGGACGGACACAATGACATAATAAAAAGGTTAAACAAAGGGGGGCACGGTGGCACAGTCGGTAGTGCTGTCGCCTCACAGCTAGAAGGTCCTGGGTTCGATTCCCGCAGGGGATGCTGTGGGCGCTGGGGGTGTGTTCTCTCCTCCGCGTCATCAGTGCCCATACCCTAGGTGGGGTTGGTGAAAGGGCCTTTCTGTGTGGAGTTTGCATGTTCTCCCCGTGTCTCCTAGGGTAGGTACCCTCACAAAAACATGCAGTAATCCTGGTCACTATACTGCCTCCCCCTGGCCAGCCGGGGCGCCTAATGGAGGGGAAGGGAACTGGTTGGAATAACGTGTTCCTTCCACGCGCTACGTCCAACCAGGGAAACTCTCCCCTGTCAGGTGACAAGAAGGTCAGTTGGCTCTCATGCATTAAAGGAGGCATGAGCTCGGCCCTGGCCCCCCTAGGTTGGCAGAGGGAAGGTAGTGCCCAGGATTACATAGACAATTGGCACTGGTTGTAAAAAATAGGGTTACAAAATCGTGGGATAAAAATTTAGTTAAAAAAAAAAAAGGTTAAACAAAGAAAGTCATGAGAACAAGGTAAATGCCCCCTGCTCGACTGAGCTACACTGGTTATGCCTACAGTTCAGCACTTACCTAGTGTAGCACAGCACGCGCACGCACGCCCACACACACACACACACACACACACACGCTGGTATGCACAGGCACGAACACTCACTGTAAAATAATGCAGGTAAGTAAATAAACTTTATTATAAAGCACATTTCAAAACATGGATCTAAGGTGCTGTGCAATAACAGAAATGAAAACAACAGCAGTTAAAACAGAGCAACATAAAAGCAATGAAACATTAAGCTTACACAAATAAAGATGAAATGTCATAAAATGAAGTGCTTACAGAACAAATGTGTTTTTAAAATATTTTTAAAATGGTCAACTGACTTCATTTTTAATAGCAAAGGATTCCTTAGAGTGTCATGATGAATCTATATATAGTGTAGGTGGGAATGAATTGTCACATTGAAAATGACAAATGAAAGATATATATCATCTCACTATTGGTGATTATATGGAATGGACTCATTCGTTAAGAGGGAAAAGAGATGCCTGTAATGCATGCACCGTAAGCAAGAGCTCTATCTTTCTACAATTTTCATATCGCCGTGCTGTTCTTTAATAGTGTTTTTTCCCATTATAAATGTGAAAGAAACATTTTTCATTTTTATAGCATTGAACAGTTATCTTAAGCGTTGATTGATTTCAGAAACCATCCAACCAACCAAAGCCTACTGTCTTATCAATTCAATTCAATTCAATTCAAAGGGCTTTATTGGCATGAGAAAACATACGTTTACTGTTTACTGTTTACTGTCTTATCATTGGAGTGTCTAGCACAGCACAGAATAAGGTCAAGGGGCGCCAGGGCGGTGACCTGGGAAACCTTGCAGCTCACTGTCTGTGAATAGCCACCTGAGCAGTCAAGTCTGCTTAGTTTAACCTTAGCAAGTAGAGCCAAATAGTACCTCCAATTAGGAGATTTTGTTGTTATTAGTGCTTCTTTCCTGAATGTAACTGCAATGCTTGGTGCTCTCTCTCTGTCTGTGTGTGTGTGTCTGTGTGTGTGTGTGTGTGTGTGTGTGTGTGTGTGTGTGTGTGTGTGTGTGTGTGTGTGTGTGTGTGTGTGTGTGTGTGTGTGTGTGTGTGTGTGTGTGTGTGTGTGTGTGTGTGTGTGTGTGTGTGTGTTGCATCTTATGGTACAGGACAAAAGTAGTCGGGGTATACGCACATTTGTATGTGTCTGCTTCTGTGTCTATGTGGAATTGACAGGGTTAGATGTATTTCTTGCTGGCACAGCACAACGCTGCATTGTGTTTGTGTGTGCGTGTGTGCACTTGTTTAGCTCCCGTCAGATGGTCCAGCAGCTGTTGTAATTGGTCTGCTGCATGAAGAGGAGGAACCTGCAGCTTATAATACACCCACTGTTTGTGGGCTGGGGAAATGACACACAGTAAAATCCTCAGTGTTCATTTAACTTTTTTACACTCTCAGAACAGTGAACACTGATAATTTTTGACTGTGCAAAGATGGAGGATGGGTGGCTGGATGCAGAGGGGAAAAGGCAGGGGATGTGTGTGTGGATACAGGGGCTGGCAGTGGGGGTGGGTCCTTGGTTCATCGCCACGGAGACAGCATCATTGTCTCGGGTCAGTTCTCTCCATCCCTCTTCCTGTTCATTCGCTCAATATGGTCAAAACCAATTGACTGCCCCCATCCGAATGGATCCCTGTAGCGGGCCTTCGGTGCCTCCCCAATTTCCATTCGAATGGAATTCTAACGGCTTCACTTTGAATTCCCTCTCGTGCTCAAGCCTCACATAATGTGGTCGTCCTCTTTTCCTGCTCCTCCTCTCCATGTCCCGCTTCTCTCAGTAGA
Organism: Gymnoscopelus braueri; assembly: GCF_963280865.1. NCBI lineage: Eukaryota > Metazoa > Chordata > Actinopteri > Myctophiformes > Myctophidae > Gymnoscopelus > Gymnoscopelus braueri. The sequence continues at coordinate 51,308,065 of NC_137607.1, read as the reverse complement.
CTGTACGTACGAAGGATGAACTCGCCAGACAGGTGCCATACTGCTCGGAATGACAATTTGCCTTTTGGAAATCAGCCTCTGGCTCTATTGTGTCCTCTATAATTAAGTTAGCCCATCAGCAGACCTTCAACAGCTCTCTCCCCCCTTTCTCTATCTCTATGGTGCCTATAATAAACTGTGATACTGGCAGACAGTGGAGTGTGCCTCAAAGTGTGCCTCAATTTCAACCTTTTTGTGACGGAATATGTGGGATATGATTATTATTCAGTACTTGATGGAACTGGAGAGAAATTGTTATCATAGGGGCTGTGATAAAAACTACTGAGCTATGGGTAAACAGTCAACTACCTTCCATTTTCATCGCTTGTGTAACAAGCATGTACATGCTACCGTTGCAAGGCAAGCAACCATGAAAAATATCCTGTACCGAACCATCTTCATTAGCGTTCCATACACTATAAGGATCTGACATTATATCTATCATACCAGGCTCCCAGCAGCATTTAAAAGAACAAAACCCCCTGAATCGTTCAATCTGAAACTAAAATAACATAATAACCACCCCCCAGTCTACTATATCATCTACCTTGTTCCTACGTTCCCCACAGAGCTGATGAGCAGTAAATGTGAGACATTATTTATGAGTAGGTCATAGAGTATGGAGAGATGCTCTGGTTGGCTGACTGGAAGAGGGATCCTTGGGTGAGCCTAATTAACTACTGCATCAGAAAGCAAATGAGCAATCCATCAGGAGAAGTGGTTGGACGAGGTCCATTCATCTCTGCTGCAGAACGAAGCCACACGCTCAGCTTTTCTCAGCCCATCTTCTACTGGTCTCATAACTGTGACCTTGTTACTGTGCAGCAATGGCAGTAGCAAGGGATCCATACAAGTAAAGCCTGACTTATACTGTATGTTGTCATATGACAGTTTAGCTCACTGAAAGTTTCATGACGCATCACGCTGAAAAGCTATGGTATGGACAAGCATGGTATTGGCAACTGAAAATTTATATTCTATTCTAAAAAAGATTGTCTCCTTGTCACGTTACCAAACAATGACAAATTAACACGTAGTGCATGATATAATGCTGTTTTCTGGGAACTTCCACATACTCACTTTCCCAAAGCGGAGCTTGGTCCATAATCTGTGATCACACCAATACACAGATTCACAGTTTGTGAAATGGAGTAGGCTAGATGGAAATGGTGATTGTGACAATTCTCTGTAATTTTTTCTGGGGATAAGAACACATTGTCTGGTTCAGCGCTGATAGCACTATCAGTTCAAACAATCTCTCTCTACGTGTCCAGAGACTCAGTATCACTCATCAAGACTGGGGCAGCTCCAGACTGTGCATTCTGTTGCCACAAACTGTGTGCACAACAATAGAACTTTTTCATTGCAGCTATAATCTTTGAGACACACATACGGGTATTTTGGGGTGTGTCCGTGTCCACCATTGCCGCCTAGCTGTAAGCAACTCGGGTATCGCCTTTGGGATTGCTAGACGGAACACATCATTTATATGGGTTTTGTTCTGTCCTAGCGCAAAGCTATAGTTAAAGTATTGTAGTGCAAATGGGATGTCCAAATATTCCTTTTGTTGAGATGTCCAAATATTCCTTTTGCTGAGGAGTGTGGAAATCTGACATTGTAGATGTAGATGACCTCAAGAGGTAGCTAATCGTGGCTACAGTGGAATCATTACTGCTGTACAGGGCTAAGACATGGATGCTCACAGTACAGCAGGAAAAGGCCCTGGATGACATTGCACAAAAATACTATGAATGGACTAGTGGACTGCATCAGAAACGTGGACCTCAATGGAGGCCTCCTGCAGGTCACAGACAAGGTCAGAGAGAGAAGAATGAGTCTGGCAGGGCACTGTGTCAGGCACCCGGAACTGGTATCGAGCAAGCTGACACTGTGGGAGCCAACCTAAGGCACAGCTAGGAGGGAAAAGAGGTGCACTACCTATGTAGACACACTGCAGAGTGACAGTGGAGCTAGAAACAATGCAGAGCTCAAGACCCTGATGTTAGACTGGAGGTAGTGGAGGGCAGCAATCCAGGTATCCAAACTTGGTGTTAATTGGCTAGTCCGCACTCTCACATTGCATCGGACTTGGCCTAACAAACCTTTTTTCTTTCATTCTTGTGCACAATAGCAGCAACCTGAGTGTTTGACCTGAATCGAACACAACCTTAATTAGTTTCATTGGTAAAACATGCGTTTACCCTACTATTTCATGCCAATATGACTGCCATGAAAAAGGGTTCTGTTAAGCTAATCTGAACTGAACTTGCAGTACTGTAATTAACTCAATCACAATGACTAAAATTCTTTAACAAAAAGTTCTTTCAAATGCATGTAAAGCTCTTTGATCAAAGTGTGTGTGTAATTCCTCTATCTCTGAGGTGGTGCTGTCCTTGTACCTATGTCGTCAGTATATGCTGAGAGAATCTGCATGTTGTGTCTCTGCAGTCTGCAGAATTGCCCCCAGACAAATTGCTGCACTCTACGATGAAAGGAATTCAGATTGAGGTTTTTAACTGGCCCATTAGATCTTCATTTTCACTTTTGAAAAGCAGTATTAAATGAATACGATTTCAATGGACATCTGTAGTCTGATGACGCGCAACGTCCACTAATTAGATATGACAACATTCACTACCCTTGCCTGATTTGATTATTTCATCAAATAATCATGCCTTTCAGGTTGTAATAATAGCCTACCCATATGCAAGGCACCCTCTTTGACTTTAACATATTCCCCTTATTAGAGGCAGTCTACAATTGTGCGGATACACATTTGCCTTTGTTTACACCATGTACAAAGAATGTGTTATTTGGGTATGTGCTTTGCTTTCTCCCTGCAGAGAGTGTTGGAAACATCAACCCGTTAATGAAAGGACTTGTTGTCTGAGCTCGTGTGATACTGCTGCGCTTGGATTAGCTTGCTGTGGGTTGTGGGGGGGAGACGCGTCCCTCTCAGTCCACTCCTAATGGGGGCTGTTGGCTACAGAAAATTGTGTTCTCATGAATGCTTTCTGCCCGTCTGCAGAGGCAACAATGAAATACCTGTCACAATGTCAGCTGCATCTGTGTCACTCCAACACAATCAATCCACTCTAATATTCCATACACTATTATCACATTTGGTCTCCCAGTCCCTACAAACACTATTAGCCTATCATATTTGGTGTCTCTACTGTAGGCATATTTTGATGTTTATTATTTATTTTCCTTCAGTTTTGTCTGTGATCTCAGATTTCTCAGTCAGTATGCAGGTGGTGATATCTAAATGAAATTACCGCAGATGTGAACGGGGATGCAGTTCACCACAGCAATACATCAATGTCAGCCCAGAGTGAGATCTGCAGGTGAAATATGATTTACTCTCTTTTCTGTAGAAATACCCACTGAATAACGTGGGAAATAAAGCGTTACATTTGCCACTCTCGGTCCATTTACCGCACATTAGCTGATGGTGGAAAATTTGTAAACTTGATGTATGTCACATTGTATGGGAAAGACTGAATTCAGGTCTAGGATTGGTCCACTGCAACCCCAAGGCATTATAGATAGATTAATCTTGGACACTCTGGGCCTCGACGTTCTATATCATTGAATGGGATTACCGAGAGAAACTGGATTTATTTTTTGTTTTATTTCGTCCAGCTTATGACTGAGTTTCACACCATAGTTCAGAGAGAGGTGGATTTTTAAAAGTGTTAGATCCTTATTGCTGAAATTACACATAGTCACATACTTGTTCACTGACCGTTGTCAGATAATTGTATCCTCATCTTCTTCATGATAACTGCATCGTACAACCACAACCACCTCACCAAGTTTTCATAATTACGCAACAGGCAGGTTAAGAGACGTTTTGAAGAGTAGTAATAATAATGTGAAAGCACTGCTGTAAATCTCATACTTACTAGAAATGTGCTAATTATTTTTAATTAACTCGGTGTGGGGAAGAAAAAAAATCGTCTAACGATGGTCTTGGTCAACTAAAACCAAACCAACCAATTAATTATGAGGGGGCAGAAGCTCTGTGGAGTTGGCTACAGTGCCTGTCATGTACTCCTGTTTTAATAGGCATAAGAATGTCTCTTCATATTTATGGCATGCCATCTACGGTATCTCCATTGCTCTCTCTCATTCCCTTCCTCCCTCTCTCTCTCGCTCTCCCCCCCCTCTCTTTCTCACTCCTATCTTTCAGGTCTGTCTTGCTTCCTTACACACTATCAAATGAAGCAACAAGACCATTAAAATGCCCTAATTCCAGTTATTTTATTGCAGAGATGCCAAATTTGCATTGTAAGATAATTGCATCCTGCAGGAAAGTACGGCTGTTTTCACTTTTTGCCTCATTTCCCTTATCACATTTTCATTTAGTCTTATCCATAGGCAATTTCTATTTTCTCATACACCTAAACCTCGCAGGTCTCAGCAAACTAAAAGATGATCACAGTTTGCAGACAACTTTTCCAATCGCTGTTATTTTTACTCTAGTTTTATTGATTTGAATCCTAGTTTTGTGGGAATTTGCAGGAGTTATTAAACCTACTGCTTAGGAATGACAACCAAAGTCTTAATTCCCTAAGATTATTGCTTTACAATTAGCATGGATCTGTAGGACAGTTACTGAATGGAAGAGCTGCTAAGTGATTTGTGATTTGGTCAAGTAAAAAACACATGTATTTATCTCTTAATTTGTCCTCATCTTTCACATAGCTTAGTCTCAAATGGTGTTTGGTTCCAGTTGAATGCATCATTAACCAACCACTTCTTTCCTGACAGGCACCTTCCTCCTCAAAGACATGGTCAGTGGCTATCCTCATTTAAGAGCCCGTTTAAGCAATTACCTTGAATAATGAGGTTATGCTATAAGATCCCGCTGTGAGCGGGGGTCTTGAGACTTGCTTACATGCTCCCTTTCTCTGTTCCCATCTCTCTTTCTCTCTTTCTATTCTCCGTCTTGCCCTCACAAGGTCTCCTCACTCTCTCAATCTCCCTTCGTCACATTCTTAGACACACACACACACACATACACACACACACACACACACACACACACACACACACACACACACACACACACACACACACACACACACACACACACACACACACACACACACACACACACACACACACACACACACACACACACACACACACACACACACACACACACACACACACACACACACTCGCCCCTGTCTGTGTGTAATTGTGAGCAGCTAATCTTGGGCACCACTGGACTGTTCTCCAGTAGGCCAAGGAAGAACCTCTACCCTAATTCCTTCAAATCGGCCTCATGGTGGCACTATACAGGCCACGTTACCTTTTGGCATGCAACTCTTGAACCATAGGCCGTACAATCATTTTCCGTGATTTTTAACTCCCCGTATAGGCCACAGGAATTTCCAAACGACCACAATTTCGTCATCTTGCGTTTTCTTCTAAACACACTTTTTGCTAGTACCACAGATTTTGACAATACTCACACAAATTGGTACACATTATCTCTGGAGTCTTTAGTGAGATTTCTTGCAATTGTTGTGCTAATACAACAATACAATATAACAAGATAATAGTAATACTGGATAACAGCAGGTACAGTATGATAAAAACCTCTTTAAGGCAGATGGGGTAAAGGCGGGTCTAGCAGCAATGAGGGATGTGCAGAATAAGGGGGAGGATCATTTAGAATTACGATTATCAAATATGCAGAAGGCATATATTAATTTAGTCCCCACTTCTCTAGGGTATTTGTCACTGTATATTATTTGCACATACTGTGAACTGTGTCCTCTGCATTTAACCCAACCTAATCTTGACGTCGCATAGCCAAGGCGCGGCAATTTCGGTTGTTGGTGCACAATTAGGTGGTGCACGAATGTTCAAATAAAATTTAATTTTGCTCAGGGACACTTCGGCACATCGGCCGGCAAATACATCAATTGCACTTATCTATGTACATTAGTGCACCTCATGATTTTTCCAGATTAAATGCAGTTTTTGTTTTATTTATTTATTTGCGTGTTTTTTTTGTCATTGTCCTTGTTCAGGGCTCTGACAGCTGCAGGGAAAAAAACTCCTTCTGAGCCTTAAGTCTGCATCGTCAGTCTATTACTGAGGCGGTGTTTGTCCATCATAATCCTACTCAAGCACCTGCTTATACCTGGGAGAGAGCTCCCTGTGATGCGCTTTGACAGTCAGAATGGAGTCCTGGAACAAAGGCCTGTCATGCCAACTGCTCCTGACCTGTATATGACACGGAAAGGCCGGATAACTGTGGTGAATTAGTTAATACTTCTCGGTGGCATAGGTTCCTATGCTCTCCTTTTTCCCTCTCCGGTTGTTCCCTGGCGTCATCCTCGAAGGCAGGCCGGCCAAATCGCATGCTGGGAAATCCCTTCTCATCCAACTATCTGCCTGGGATACTTTTGGCATGCTGGGCCATCATAAACTGTTACTGCTACCACTATTTCATGTTCCTGTGCCTTATAGTTAGATGGCAGAGAGGTGTGTTATGGGCTTACTATTCTTTTTTTTTTTTTTTTTTTTTCAGAATCAGAATCAGTTTTATTGTCACATCACAGGTTTACAAGGTAAAAAAGTGGGTGAAATTCGTTTTTGTACATCGTTCCCATCGCAACGTTAATTTCCATAGAAAGAAGAGGGGGGGGGGGAGAAGAAGAGGGGTGGGGGGCAAGTGGGAAGGAGATCTCGATTCAATTTGAATCGAGTCAATGTTGGCTAAACGTCATTGCGTGGTTAATATGTCATGGACATTTGAATTAAAATTTTAAATCGATATTTTCTCCATGGAATATATTTGCCTAGACTTTTCAAATGTATTTGCACTTTACAATTTACAATTCAGGCATTTAGCAAATGCTCTTATCCAGGGTGGCTTACAAAGTGAAATGTATTAAGTGCAAAACTTAAAACCCCAAACCCCAAAAATAACCACAAAATGATGTTTTGTGTGTTGGATTACCCATTTCAAGCAAGTCTCTATACAATTAGATTTTCATACTGTACTAAAACGAATTGAATCCACTGGCATCCTCAACAATCAAACAAACCACACTTTGGAAAATGGTCAGCAATGCCATGTGAGTCATATTCCATTGGCTAAACATGACTACGGAGCCCCTGAAGGGACATTACTAGGTAGATTGTTTTAAGGGTAGGTACATTTTTTTAAAGGGTCACTTTATTTTTAAAAGCTGGCGGTTTATGTTTTGTGGTATGGGGTAAAAAATCATATGTTGGCAGAAAAAAAGAGGAGGCTATAAAAACATATTTTTTTTGTTTTCTTTTATAGTTGCTTTATTATTAAAAGGGTGTATAAAATAATCTTTTTAGAGAATGACATTTTTGTAAAGGGGGATGATTTTTTTTATTTAGAAAAAAAAAGAAAAAACGTTTTTTTTATTTTTTCAAATGTTTTTTTTCCAAAGTGAGTTTTTTTTTCAAAGTGAGTTTATTTTTTTCAAAGTCGTGCGCACAACTTTGAAAGTCGTGCACACGACTTTGATTTTTTTTTCTTCTAATTTTTTTAATTTATTTTTTCTTTTGTAAGTGATTTTTTTTTCAAAAGGAGATTTTTTTTTTTTCAATTTTTTTCCCCTTTTTTTTTCAAGTATTGTTTAAATATATATATATATATATATTTCTTTTTTCTTTTTTCAAAGTGAGATTTTTTTTTTCAAAAGGAGATATTTTTTTTTTTTCAACGGCCGCTGGTCCACAGGGGTCCCCGTGGCGGGGGTGGTGGCCGGGGTTCCACCGAGGTCCCTGTGGACCGGCCAGGGGTCCACGGGGTCCCCGTGGCGGCCAGGGGTCCACGGGGGTCCCTGCCGCGGCCGGGGGTCCACGGGGGTCCCCGTGGCGGCCGGGGGTCCACGGGGGTCCCCGTCTCTACCCGCCCTGGGGTCCGCGGGGGTCCCGGTGGAGTTCCATGGGGGTCCCCGCGGACCACTGGAGCTCCCGACACTTTGAAGAATTTTCGACTTTTCTGATGGAACATCCAGGGATGGTGCTCAGCTGCTCGACCCGTCCGAAGGGCCACTCTTCCTGGGTACCAGATGGGACGAGTGCCCCCCTCCCAGCTCTGGAGGTGTGCCTCTGAGCTCCAGGGGGGGTCCCCCGTTGTCCCTGCCCGAGCCCCGGAGCAACTCAGCAGAGGGGGAAGAGGGGACCCCACGCTCGCCGGGTAGAGACGGTCCACGGGCCGCCCGGAGCTCCGAGGCGCACCTCCAGGGCAGGGAGGGGACTCGTCCCATCTGGTAACCACGAAGGGTGGCCCTTCGGACGGGTCGGGCAGCTGAGCACCGGCCGCCACGGGGATCCCCGTGGACCCCCGGCCGCCACGGGGATCCCCGTGGACCCCCGGCCGCCACGGGGACCCCCGTGGACCCCTGGCCGGTCCACGGGGACCTCGGTGGAACCCCGGCCGTTGAAATCTTTTTTTTGGAAGATGAAACAATACTGAAAAAAATACTTTTTTGAAAGAAAAAAAAATTCTCCTTTTGAAAAAAAAAAAAGTCCTCCTTTTCAAAGTCGTGCGCACGACTTTGAAAAAAAAAACACTCACTTTGAAAAAAATAAAAACCTTTTTTTTTTAATAAAAAAAATCATCCCTCTTTACAAAAATGTCACTCTCTAAAAAGATTATTTTATCCACCCTTTAATAATAAAGCAACTATAAAAAAATATGTTAACCCCCCCAAAAAAATCCTTCCCCTTTTAAAAAAAATTCACCCCCTAAAACATTTTTTTCCCCATACCACAAAACATAAACCGCCAGCTTTTAAAAATAAAGTGACCCTTTAAATAAATGTACCTACCCTTAAAACAATCTACCTAGTAATGTCCCTTCAGGGGCTCCGTACATGACAGACCACTGATATGGTCCTTCTTTAATGCTATTCTCACAACATACATACTGTACACACACACACACACACACACACACACACACACACACACACACACACACACACACACACACACACACACACACACACACACACACACACACACACACACACACACACACACACACACACACTCTCTTACATGGCACATCATGCAATACATTGATATATTATTAAGCTACTTTTGTACTTCTTGGCATGAAATGACTGTTAAAGAGCTGGTGCCATGTTTTTGCACTTTTTCTTTTTTTCATGTGTCTATGAGGTTGATAGAACTTCATTAAGCCCCCCGGTGGTGTTTTTATGGTGTTTTATGTCTTCTCTGACTATTTGGAGTTTCTTCCTGGAGGCTGAAACCTTGAGGGTCAAACGTGCCAATAGAGAAACAGCGCTTTAGTGACATCACAAAGCCATACCCTCCCCCTCATTATCATAACACAACAGGTGTGGGCATGAGGAGGAGGAGGGACTAGGACAGGTGGGTAGTGCTAAGGTGGTGGAGGAGGTGCTAAGGTGAGAACCAGGTATACTTAATGATCTGGAGGCGTGTCCACATAAAAACAACATTTTAACACTTACTGTACACTTTTTTTTTTGTTGAAAAAAATCCTTACATAATAATAATAACTTATGATCAGGTTTTAGGGTTGAAAAATATCATGGCACCCCATCTTTAAAGCAGCTATGTTATGGCAGTTTTATCATGGTTGTATGCCGTGTGATGTTGTCTGCTCCATACTGCAACTTTGCGAGCGAACAACCTTGCACTCTAGCAGTCTTTCTGATCATTGGTCATGCGCATGTATATCCACGTGAATAAGCGTGCTTGTCACACTGGGTCACCTCACTGCCTCATACATAAATGCATTTCTTGTGACGGGAACAAATGGCTAATAGGCATTGTAGGTCTGAGCAGCTGCATGGTAATGCCAGCCTCTAATTTGCCACTGGGTCTGAAAGTGTCTATGAGGCAGTTGTGTGTGTGTGTGTGTGTGTGTGTGTGTGTGTGTGTGTGTGTGTGTGTGTGTGTGTGTGTGTGTGTGTGTGTGTGTGTGTGTGTGTGTGTGTGTGTGTGTGTGTGTGTGTGTGTGTGTGTGTGTGTGTGTGTGCGCGTGCGTGTGATTGTCTTCAGAAGCATAATTTCAACCTGCCAAAGCATGCAGTAGCTAGCTGAGCTTCCAGCATGATTCCACAACTCGTCTTTGCCATTAAAAGAGCCATCTTAACTTCCTTTTTATTAGGCAAACCGTTGATTAGTATGACTTTGGACTGCAAGTTAGGGGAGGGATAGGAATTGAGCAAGGGAGAATAAGTGAACTGGAGAATGGGTAAAGGAAGTGACAGAGAGAGACGGTGTGCGTGAGAGAGAGAGAGAGAGAGAGAGAGAGAGCATAAGTGAAAATGAAGAAGGGCGAGTGAGAGAGAAATTGAAAAACGGAAAGTGAGAGAGATATTTGCCAATGGAGAGAGGAAGAGGAAATGAGTCTTCTACATCCTTAATCATCTTCCACTGCCAACACCAACAACATGGTGTTGCATGGCATGCGATCTGACGTCTTGAAAGGGAATTCATCCATGACTTCAAATGAAGCCCAACAATGAGCTGTGTACAAATAAATAAATAACTCAGCAAGAGGTGCATTGATAAGAGCAGAGCGAGCGCGAATAGCTTTGCTGGTCGCAATTAGTGCAGCCAAGCAAGTCGGTGCCAGGATGTAAACAAATGACGGATGGAGGCAATCAATTCTGTTACACTCCTTTTCTCCGTTCTCCCATTGTAGTCCAAAAATGTACAGGAACGTTGCATAACATTTCCTACAAAATTTGTTTTCACTCAAACACTTTTTTTTGCTCTGCCGGTGGAAGCTCTTTTATTCAAAGAAACAATCTGTCCTACCCTGTGGTGGTGGCGTCAATTCAATATTTACACTCAATTAAGTCGTTAGTGTGGATTTCTTAATTGAAGTTTGATGATGATGTAACTGAGACGAGAACCCCTATGGTGAACACTGTCCATTTTTTTAATTTGTCAGCTAGTTATATCCCACCAGGAGATCATGTTTTCACCCCTGTGCAATTTGTGTGTCTGTATGTGTGTGTGTTTGTGTTATCTTGCATAACTCAATCAGCAACATAGTTCCTCAACTCTCCAATATTTTTCAAACAACTATGTCATGATCACAGAGCAATTGTCCCTCTGGACTATGGGTGTTGGGAAAGACCCAGTGAACCACTGTATGGTTACTGGTTGGGTAGGTTACTCTAAGATATTCATCTTCATTATGTGGACATTCATATGGTGTGTATATATATATTCAAAATGATGAACTTTTTATCACCACAATTGAATTCAATTCCTATGGCCCAGTCAACATCCAGTCTCACCACATTAACCAGCTGATCATACTTTTTATTCCATAAAATGGCAACTCCTCCAGGTATTCTACCACAAACTATTTTATTGCTCAGGCCGGTAGTAGATTCCCCTGCCCCATAGAAGTCTTTATGCAGGGAATTTAGTCTCTCCAGGTCCTGCAAAGGTAAAAATGTCTCTTGAACACACAGTACATCACAGGTTTCCAGTAGTTTATCTGTCACAGGTAAATTGGCATTCCAGGTAAATTGGAAGGGGAGCGCTTGTTTTTAGGCGCGGGGCTGCGAGGCGGGGCTTTGATGCGAGGACGACGACGACGACAACAACAACAACATAGCAACCAGGAAGCTATAGTGCTCTAGCCTAGCCAGCTCCCAGTTTACATTAGCTGCTAGCTTTGTATAATAACTAACGATTAGAATAGTTAGGACGTCACATTCTAATACAGCCCGAATACCCAAACTCAGCACCGGCCTCAGTGGCGCACTTTGATAATCATTGGACTCCCCATCCACTACCACTGGGAGTTTTGGTTTGACTTGGGGTACTTTTTCAAACAACTGCGGACTACTTTTTTTCGCCGAAAAAGTATAGTTTTGGACCATGACGGAGGCGCGCCGACTCAGCAGACCTTGAGGCCAAGGAGGCGCGCCCGAGCGCCCCCAGGCGCGAGTGCCCGCGCCGACCGGCCGATGGTCTGCTAGTCGACTAAGCGCCGTCCGAGTTATGTACCGATAGGCACATCATCGCAAATGATGTTGTGGGGACTGCGTTTGCCCCTCTATGGTTTGCCCCAACTGCCACTCACTGCACTAACATAGCCCGCCAGCCCCGCCCCCTCAGGCTCGCCCCCTTGTGCTTCAACTGCATGGAATAAGGCTGTGTGTGTGTGTGTGTGTGTGTGTGTGTGTGTGTGTGTGTGTGTGTGTGTGTGTGTGTGTGTGTGTGTGTGTGTGTGTGTGTGTGTGTGTGTGTGTGTGTGTGTGTGTGTGTGTGTGTGTGTGTGTGTGTGTGTGTGTGCATGCGTGTGTGCGTGCTCGTTTGTGCGCGTGTGCATGCTTGCGTGTGTGGTGTGGGACTCATGTCTGGCTTGCATTGCCCTCTAGCGTTGGTTCTACAGAATTGCCTGGGGGGCGGTGAAAACAAGCGCCCCTTTTCCAATTTACCTGGAATGCCAATTTACCTGTAACATATCTACCACAAAATGGCGTGATTTATGTGCTTCACTGTGCCCAACACGCAATCCTCGCGCATTGTATGACACGACATGTACGTTACAGGTGTAATATGACAGTCACAGAACGCTGCAGTGCAGATCAGCCCCCCCTTCCTGATCCGCGGGCCGCGCTGTCACTGTTGACTCTGGGTGTACGAGCCTCAAAATAACGACAAACATATATTCCATCAGGCCAAAGTTGTGGAACTTCGTTGCATTCAGCTGAAATGAGCGAAATCTATTGCGGGTTGACTCAATTTTACGACATGTCACAGATTTGCCAAACTTTTCATACATATGAGCACATAAAGTTTCAGCCTCAAGATCAGGGGAGAATCGAGTGGCGAATACACTCACCAACTTGGTCTTCACCACTGTAATGTTGCTTGCTGTGCCGGTACCAATGATTCCCTTTTTCTTCTGCTGGTCTCCTTTCGGACGAGCCTGCATAGCGCCGGGTTTTGGCTGCATGGCCGAGTTGGGTTTGGACCCAGGGGGCTTACGCCTCCCTTTCTCCACAATAGCGCTCCATGTTGGGGACTGCGGTTGTGGGGTCGTTGCCTCTCTCCGTGAAAGGCGAGCGGCTCCCTCCAGCTCCTGCGTTCCCTCCCTCTCCTGAGACACAGTAGCCTCGCGTGGCCAGACTATATCACTGCGTGGATATGAGTCTGGTGCTTCTATGAGGAAGATTTTTTTCCAAGGGGCGGGATCAAAAGAATGGCTCTGCACGCAATTGGTTAGACCTACAACCATCTACCAATTACAGTCTCCCATATTTGAATACTGGGCCCTGATTGGTCACCCCAGACAATGGATTCACAACGGAGCGGTGCCAGACCACTGACTCCGGTGCCAGACCGCTGACTCCGGTACCAGACCGCTGACTCCGGTGCCAGACTGCTCCGTCGCAGAGGGCTTTTTTTTTTTTGCACTGGCAGATTCGTCTGGTCCCAGGCTAGAGACCCATCGGCCCCATTGACATGAGCCCTGCCAAGGGACTCACGGTGCCTCTCAATCGCTGACACCCGGCGATCCATGAGTGTAGCAGCCTCTCCCAGGGTTTCACTCACGTTCATCTGAGCTTCCATGGCCCCTCTCAGAGTAGACACCTCCCCGTTCAACTGTTCAACTCGGCTGAGCAGCGCTGAGGCGTCCATATTGCCAAATCCAAGTGGAAGTTCATCCCAGGTAGTGCGATACAAACCTGGGTATGTTTTCACCACACTCCGCACTTTCAAACATGCTTTGATGTTGTTGACATTCTTTTGAGTACCTTTGTGCGTGACACAACGTTGTGAAGTCGGGCAAACGTCAAAGAGGAGCCGCTTGGACTCTTCAATCCATTCAGATGAGAAATTGTTTGAAGCTAACAAAACAATTTTGTCATGGGCTAATGTCTTCATTTTGACAGCAATAACGTTCAGAAGCTCGTCCTCAACTATAACTTTACCATCAGCCGTTTTTTAAATCGTAGGTTTTAGGCGAGGACAGACAGCACCTCCACCTCCAGCACGCACCGTCTCCGCCATCACCACTGTCCTTGAGCAACACACATGAAACACAAACTACAAAATGTACAGGAACGTTGCATAACTTTTGTTGTCACTCAAACATTGTTATGTTCCTTTTTTGCTCTTCCGGTGGAAGCTCTTTTATTCAAAGAAACAATCTGTCCTACCCCTGTTCAATATTTACACTCAGTTAAGGTGTTAGTGTGGATTTCTTAATTGAAGTTTGATGATGATGTAACTGAGACGGGAACCCCTATGGTGAACACTGTCCATTTTTTGTTTGTTAGCTAGTTATTTCCGCAGACATGCAAATTAACACCAAAATATACTTTGGAGCACAGGTCTCCGCCAGGTCAGGTAGGTTATTGTGGCCTCCTGGTGGCGCTATAATAGGCTATTGTGAAAAGGGTGCCATTTCTTCTTAGGCCTTTCACGGCAATCAGACACTGCATTCATGATTTGAGGCATTTTGTTCCAAAAATGTGTTTTGCAAAAATCGGCCTCCTGGTGGTGCTATAACAGGCCAATCTGAAAAAAATCGGGGTTCGGCTTTGGCATCCATTGAGTGTGTGTGCACAGCGACTGGGCCAACAGTGCCGGAGATTAGCCAAACGAGCATGCTTGATTTGAAAATAACATGTTTTAGGTGATTTGATCGGGACATCTCTTTTGAATGTTAAAGTCATGCGTGTGTATATATTGAGAGAACAATCTGTCTCTTCTCTTTCTCTCCATCTCATATGTTGTGTCACACGCACACCCTGTGTGTGACAATGTGCGTGTGTGTGCGTGTGTGTGTGTGTCTGATGTCTCTTTCCTGAGACGTCTGCCACCTTTCAGATAAAGCTGAGTACAGTACATGTCAGTCTACATGTCATTACTTACTACAATCGACTGTCAACTTGTGTAGCTGTAATTGTAATGACATAACATTTACAGTACTTCTACAGTGGTACAGCAAAAACGTAACATTTACATTTCAAATCGCAACCTTTATTGACTAGTGATACAAACAATTGACACAAGGCATTAGCAATTACATGGAGCTGGGAGGGTCGTGCACACATATTACTGTATGTATTAACCTAACATTGTAACATCTCAAACAGAGATCTGGTCACAGCTTATTACAAATTACATGCATGTTCTTTTTAGGCCTTTTGCCCACATGTTCAGTACTTTGTCCACATGTCCAGTACTTTGTCCAGTGTTTTCATTTTGAAACCTTAGGTAGCGTCCAATGCCTGGGTAATTTTTAACTACATGATGGTCATTTAAGCTATTCTGGGCCCCAAAGTCATCAAGCTTACTCAGCAAATAAAGGTACACCTACTAAAGGCATCTAATGGGGTTTTGTGTTGCACATGTTTTCTTGCAATTGAACTGTTGCATACAGCAGTGTTTATCAACCTGGCTTAGCCAAAAGGTCCCAGGGCACACCTAGATATACGGTGTGTATATATATATATACACACACATATATATACATACACACACATATACATATACACACACACACACACACACACACACACACACACACACACACACACACACACACACACACACACACACACACACACACACACATACATACTATGGGGCTCCATTAGTGCCACGTAAGCACACCCCCTGTCCTGTAATCGTGTACTTTTTGTTTTGTGTTGCACAGAACCGCATAGACGTGTAGTGTACTTTCCCATTGACTCACAATGGGAACACGTGCACGCGCGCGTTCACGCGTAACAGTGCAACCACTGCATCTTGACCTACAGGTTAACACGTCTACGTGTAGATTCATGCGTCTGTAGCAAAGGCACGCGTCAACGCACGCATGATTTATTTGGTCACGCGACTAGGCGAGGCGCGGAGAGATGAGTGGGTGCTGTGCCACCTTGGTGCGCGCTGCGTGGAACGCCTCACCTACCCGTGTGACATAACTGAGCTCTGTACATAACGCATCGTGTGCCCTTGTGACGTAACTCTGCCCTGCACAGAACGCCTCATATGCACGTGTAAGTCTTAAAATAAAAAATAAAAAATATTTGTATTAATTAATTCAGTTACCTCTCCTGATATGTGATTCAATTTATGAAGTGGCTTTCTGCAATTACGCACAGAAGGTGCGCTGTCCCTCTCCAAGTCTCCATTCTTGAATCCTGTCCTTTGCAATCAATATTGCATTGATTGCAATAAAATTTAATTCCAAGTCATCAGTAACATATAGGCTGTATTAATTTCTGTCAAATAATCTTTTATTTCAAGGCAATTATAAACTGTACAGTATGATTCCAACATCGGGTTTGGTTGATCACCGCGCCATGCACTCTTCTCGTCTTTTTCCGGAGGTTCGAGGCGATTTTTATATTAGCTAATACTCAGTCAGATCATAACCAAAAATTAAAATAAAAAGAACGCCAGAATCCGTGAAATCTAAGCTTTGTATGTTTATCTGGCCCATGGCTGGATTCTTTCATTATTTCCTGATATGAATGAATTACGCAAGGAATTACGCAATCACGGCGCGGTCGGTGCCAAAAACTCGGCGGTCGTGGGTGTCTTCTAACACTTAGAGCTCTCTCAAATCAAATCAATTTTAAGTTCTTTGGAACCTTAGCTTTTGTTTCGTGTACAGCTCATCACTGTATATTCTATCAATATCCATTGATAAAGCAATTAAGCAACAGCGGCTTTTAAGCAGAGTGCATGGTGCAGGGCATCACCGTACGTGGCTTTGATCTGACACGAATTTGCTTCATTTAGCATCATTGCAAATATATTATCATCAGTAACATGTAGGCCTAGCCCTAGGCTATAGTATTTTCTCTTAAATAATCTTCTATTTCAAGGCAATAAACAGCTGTACAGTATAGCCTATGGTGTCAAATCAATGGTGCCGCTCTGGCTTTCCAACGGGTCCAATTGTGCCCATGTTTTCAAATGCCTATATGCTCCCCAAATGCGCCAAGCTCCCTTCCAACAACAATAAACATATGCGTTTATGCCATAGAGGTATTACTTCTGTGTTACATGACTGCAGAGCGCAACAATTATCCTTCTCTCTCAAAAAGGAGAGGGGGAAAACAGAAAGAAAAAAGTAGCGAAACCACATCTCACCTGCTCGTCTAGATAACGATTTCACACATTTTGATACAATTCAAAGTGTTATAGAATCTGTCTCCCATTGGTGTGTTTTTCATATGCGTTTTACAATGTATAATGTAATAGATAATAAACTTTAATCTCATTTAGATTGACCTGGTTAAATACGGGGTTTAATTCATCCTAAGAGCAAATCATGGGAATAAATATATGTAACTGGAAATCAGATTTCCAGTTACTTCATTGTTATGCGTTATTATAGATTGGCTTCTATGGATGGGACAGGTTTTAATTTCGACGCCTGTAGTCATTATGAGTTGTATTATTGGATCAGCACTGCGCTTCTCAGACAATGGACAGACAATGAACTGCTGTGCAAGTCTAACCCTAGGCTGGTGTCCACCATGGAAATAGCCTATTTGGTCGCTTTCATCACGTTGATGAATTAAAGTATATACCAGAACAGCCCTTGCAAAATGTTCATGTGTAGCCTATAGGCCTATTAGATGTTTAGTCCGTGGTCCGCTGCCGGCCTGCCACTTATCTGACACGCACTTGTCTCTCTCTCTCTCTCTCTCTCTCTCTCTCTCTCTCTCTCTCTCTCTCTCTCTCTCTCTCTCTCTCTCTCTCTCTCTCTCTCTCTCCCTCCTCTCTCTCTCTCTCTCTCTCTCTCTCTCTCTCTCTCCAAGTGCCTATTCATTCAATGATGATTGATGGGTTGTGATGAAGTCATGGTTCCCCGAAAATTATAATACTATCATGTCTCTCTGTTTTTCTGTCTCGAGATAGACAGACAGACAGTCTGACAGCCTGACAGACATGGCAATCCGATCTGATCGCGAGATGTTCATGTTCCATATTAAGCTATAATGTGACCTAAAAAAAGATAGGCCTAAATATAATAATGTGACCCCAAAAAAGATCAATATAAAAAAATTAGACCCTTCCCACATTATCCACACCAATCTTTGAAGGCAACATTTTCATATGTCAATTCAGTGTTTTTCTCCAACAGCCAGCTGCGCTCCTGAGCAGCGCAGCGCGCGCGCACGCACACGCACACGCACACGCACACGCACACACACACACACACACACACACACACACACACACACACACACACACACACAGTGCACCGCATCAGAGCAGATCTACAAGCTCACAACGCGTCTCATTCGCGGTAGGCTACTTGTGGTCTTGTATATCGCATTAGCTGTAGAATACAACTCTCGTAGACGTATTTATAATTATGACGTTTTCAATCTACGAGAGTTGTAGGGTTCACCCCCCATGGACACAGAGACTTTCAGCACTATACCCCGTAGACACTCCAAACATGTACAAATAAAAAATGAAGGTGCTTCCATGCCCCAAATGTTAACTCTCGCTACGGGGTAGTAGTTTAATGTAATAATCCATATCTTTCAATAAAGAAGTGTTTTAATGCCGTCTATGGCCGAATGCCATTGTTTCACCCTCGCTTACTTCCTGTTTACATTGAGTGTAATTCCGGGTTTCACCAGATGGGCGCGTCACTACCGCCCATTGGGAACTTCCGACAGAATCAGCCACAGTCGGCATTAAACACTTCTTTATTGAAAGATATGGATTATTACATTAAACTACTACCCCGTAGCGATAGTTAACATTTGCTGCGTGGGGGTAAGCACCTTTATTTTCAATTTGTACATGTTTGGAGTGTCTACGGGGCATAGTGCAGAAAGTCCCTGTGTCCATGGGGGTGAACCCTACAACTCTCGTAGATTGAAAACGTCAGAATCGTAAATACGTCTACGAGAGTTGTATTCTACAGCTAATATCGCATAATGTTAACCACTCGAAACCATTGTGCGACGAAGAACAAAATAATCCTGGCTGGCACAGAGACTTCCCTTGCAACATTTTTGCAAAATTCATGGATTTAAGAACTATGAAGGGTGCACCAACATGAACGTTTTTTTTCTAAAGCATTAGATGGCGGGCCAGAACATAATGAAAGGCTAATTTAAGAAATGGATAGTTAACAAATGTACTGGAACTCCAAGAGTCAAGACAGAACGCCTTATATTTGGCACACATTTGTGATACTCTCACAGTCACAGAGAATGAATCAAAATGTAAGCTATTAGGTGGCATAATAAACCGTAAACAGCGGTTCCCCCCCCCCCTCCAAGACTGACCATGTAGCAAAGCCTACCGTCCTCATCATAATCATTCAATAATTTGAATGATTTTACTTTTATTCTCATTATACCCCGCAATGCCAGACGTAGGCTGCAACGTCACATTATTAAGCATGATTCATCAGGATCGCTTTGCAAATCCACAAGCTCACACTGCAGCGCAGATTGAATATATTCGGGGCGCAACACCGTTGTCATAAAGTAACAAAGTACATGTACTCAAGTACTGCACTTAAGTACAAATTTTAGGTATTTTTACTTTACTGGAGTATTGCCAATTTTCAGTAGGCCTACTATTGTATTACTTCTACCCAACGGCAAATATTGTACTTTTACTCCACTACAATCATTTGAAAACTTTAGTTACTAGTTACTTTGCTATTATCAATTATTATATTATAAAACCACTTTAGCCCTATTTTATAGGCCTACATAGGCTATTTGAAAATAGCCAATCTAATGCATCGCATTGCAACACATTGTGAGCTTGTAGATCTGCTATTTTCAAATATTAGTACTTTTACTTTTGGTACTTTAAGTACATTTTGATACTAATACTTTTGTGCTTTTACTCAATTTTGAATTCCAGACTTTTACTTAGGTAAAATATCTGAGTACTTTTCCCACCATGCACTGACCGTTGTACGTCGAAGCATAAATTGGTCGTTACTGGATGGATTGCAGCTGCTACTTGTTACACTACACAACGCCTTGCTGCAAGGCGTTGTGTAGATCGGCTATTTTTGGCAAAGAGATATATAGGTGTAGAGGGGAAAAAAGAGCAGACCAAGTAAACAAAAAAAGTTTAATCTGAAACACAATTTTATACAATATAGAGGGGGTCCCTGCTTCGTCTCTCTCTCAGCTAGGGGGTCCTTGGCCTGAAAACGTTGAAGACTCCTGGTATAAAGAGTATAAAAGATATGTGTAAAAGATATGTGACAGTGCTGAAAACAGGGCATTTAAAGATGAATTTGGACACATTGGACAGCAGCAGTGCGGAAATTGCGCACCAGAGCGCACTCGCCTATTAGTTTGTATTGGCCAGTGTGCTCATGAGTTTCTTATACCTGGTGTCATCAATGCAAAGCCGTTGTGTTTCATCGGCTACACACTTTTTGGCTGTTTGCAAGCCAAGGAATATAATTTTAGATGGCAAGATGAAGCATGCATGGTACCAGGCAAGTTAGGCTATAAAGTTTAATAAGCATCTTTCAGGTGGGGACATATTCTCTATGGACATTATAGCTATAGGACTGTCAGTCCATATTTTAAAATGAAAATCATAAAATCATTATCAAAATTATGTATTTTAATATAAAACATGGATCACATGATTGTCCATCCTACATAAACAACGTGTGTGTGTGTGTGTGTGTGTGTGTGTGTGTGTGTGTGTGTGTGTGTGTGTGTGTGTGTGTGTGTGTGTGTGTGTGTGTGGGGCATTGCGGGGTTCTCTCGGTCCGACCCGCGCCAGGTGTTCCATTCCATTCCGTTTTGCTTTCGCCCTTCTATTAAGTGTCAATGATTTGATTGTTGAAATACGGACAAAACAAATTGTTCTTGCGATTGCTTAGCTCACCATGACAGGAGATGGACCATGAAACCGACACCTCTAGTTCAAATCCGGATGGTAGAATGATGTTCAATTGTTACACCGATACTGTTTTCAAACGAATCTGCTTAATTTATATTTCAATTTCGGTCAGAAAGTTCCCTGTGTGAAATTTGATTTGGTGAATAAATTATTTTCAACTTGTTTGATCAGCCTTTGTCATTTTTGACACCCTGAGAAATAGCATCTTTAATTAGCTGACTAAAATCCTTGGATTCATGTTGGACCTATAGATCAAATCCCAGAGCAGTTGTGTTATATTTCTCCATATTCCTATGAGAAGATGCGATTCCAGAATTTAATTGCAGTGTTCCTGTAAAATAAAAAAAACATTACACTGACTCTCACCAATGAATTGAATATTTGTATCGGGAAACGTCAGAAGACAATGCATATCTGCCAGGGCTGTCACCATTCTATGAGTCCATTCTGGAGGCTTGGAGACTCCTAAAAGTTGCTAGAGACACTGATGCCACAACTGGTATGTGGCTCTGGCTTGCGTTGGGTCGGAACTCTGTCCTCGGTGTGCATAAGAAAATTTCTCAGGGAACCCGGTTGTACTAAGCTGGGACACTTGCTGGTGCCGTTTGAGACCCTACAACAGCGGGTCCACATTTGGCCTAGGCTGCTAAAGCAGATCGTTAAGGAAGTCAATGAGTCTTCCTCCACACCTGAACACCTTCTTAGAGGAGAACTGGTCAACAGAGGGCCTGTGGGAGGAGGATATAGACTACGTCTTCCCATGCCTGAAGGTGTCTCCTAAACTGGGGCAGTGGCAGGAGGAGGAAGACACTTTCCTCTCATTCGCAACTCCACATCCTGGCTGGTTTGAGGACTTGGAGAAAAAGGCAATGTATTTCCTATGTGTGAGTCAGTCTCTGCATACCATGAAAATATAGAGGTGGACCGAGCCCAGGTTCTTCACCAAAAGGCTGTTGGCGGGTCGACCGGGGCCGTTGCCTGGCACCCAGTGGCCGGTACCCAGTGACTGCTATATGATATATTTGTGGAATAATCCATGATTATGAAAGATAACTGTGTATTATTATTGGTGCAACAGCAATGTGCTTTTATTGTCCTGCAGGAGTTAGCAAACATGTACTGTTTGAGTTGAGCCTAGTGGTACAGAGTGGGCAGAGGCAGGCTCCCTGCTGTGCTCCTGGGCTTCAAAGACTTCTTGCATACCAGAGACAATAGGCCTTTGTGTGGAAGATAGGGAACAGGTCTCGCTATCAGGTGGTGGGTTTCTAAACAAAAGAGATAGCAACTCCGAGCGGGGGAGCTCTGAAGAGAGTGTGACAGGAAGCGGCAGGCAATCGCAAGGCTTTGTGGGTAAACAGAACTTCCGGTTGCTTGAACCTCCCTGAAGGAGGGCACTGTGTGAGAAGTTTATAAAGGAGCCTGTCTAGGAACAAACTTCAGATTCGATAAGTAACTGGCCATGGGTTGTCCCTCGAATATGGGTTCTTGAGTGACCCATTGATCGTCTGGAAGAGAGTGGAAAGTCAATAGTAAGTAAAGCATTGTAAATGATTGTATGTTTGATGTGTTCATAATGGGATGAAGTCATATCTTTAATACTGTGAATGTTCTGTGCTTATTTTCTCTCTTACCAGGTTTTATTACCTATTTACCTAAATGTATTGTATGTGTGATTAGTAAAATAAACCACCTTAAAAGACATTTGGTTTGAGTAATGCCTTAGACTCACTCTCTCTCTCTACCCTTTCATTTGGGCTTAGTAACCGTTGTTTAACTCTGCACAAAGCAGAAAACTAGGTTGGCTATAAAAGTGAACAGTAATAAAACTATCGTAATCCCCGGAGGGGATTTCTTTAGGGTTTAAGCGTTAAATTACGCAGTAATTAAACTGTAGTGTCTCTTAAGAGAGACATCTAGGAGTTTAAATTGATTAACCGTGTTATACGTGTTATAACACAGTAATAAACTAGTGATAGTCTCAGGGAAACTTATCTGAGTTTAGTAATTGGAACTCTGCTTGTTACACGGTAATACGGCTGTAGTGTCCTCGTGGGGGGCATCTTAGAGTTAATAAGCGAATGACACTGTGTTTGAACTCCGCTTATTACAGAGTTATTAAACTATTAATGCCTCTGTGGGAGGCTTTACTGAGTTTAAAGCGTTTAATTACGCATTTATTAAACTATGCTGGTTTTTAATAAGGCCTTCAGAGTTTAAGTATTAATTACATAGTAATTGAGTGTTACAGAGTAATTAAACAATTATGAACCCTTGGAGCCTATGTGATTCTAGAAAGGTATTAGGTCAGTCCTGTAAGCGGATCACATAATTGTATGATCCTGCCAATAGTCTGATGGTGAAAACCATTAGAGGCTGGATTTAATGTGTGTTATCTAGTGAGATAACATAGCATAAAAATCTCCTATAGCCTTAGGAGTAAAGACGCACTGTCTCTTTAAGATGAGAAGTGAGTTGTAACAAAATAAAGTATCTATTAGACCTGGTTATGGGACAGGTTAAAATAGGTTAACAGCACTAACACTGGCGTAATGAACTAATGTTAGAGTGGAAATCAGCGCCGAAAAGAGTCGGTGTGGGACAAAAAGTCTCCAAAAGTCACAGCACAAAAGAGGGTCGAACGGAGGCGAAGAGGACACAGAGCCGGCGGCCTAGCATGGCGCGAGGACCGAGGCATTGAATACCGTACGGGCCTACTGAGGAACCTTCCGGGAAAAAGACTCAACCAGGTGCTATGAACAAAGCCCTACAGTTTGCGAAAACTGTGGAGAAAAGACTGTAGATTTGAGGATGCTGCGTGCTAACAGATTCTATTGTCTGAGCTAAGGATAAGGAGCTGAGGGAGAAGCTAGAAGCTAACCACAGGTTATGTAGCTTTAGGCTACCGTTAAAAGTTTGATTAGCGTACCAGAGGGGGTGGGGGTTGCTACCAGCTAACTTTTCCATTGTCTAGCATAGTGCTAAGCTAACAGCCACTGGGAGGGGGTGGGGAATTGGCTACCAGTAATTCAATGTTTAACCAGACTTTATGATAGACTGGTACTGTGAGTAACTAGATGATTAGTGTACAAGAACAGGGGATCAATGGTAATCATTGTGGGTTAAATACTAGAATGTACTTTGGTAGAGCAAAATATATCCTATCCAGTATTAATTAACAAAATTAACTAATGTAAGTAGACCATTAAAAGGCTTCTTGCATAGAATGCTAATAGGGTGGGTGCTATTACAGGTTAAAGACAGTGTTAATTAATTATTGTTGTTATATAGCTAAAGGCTGAACAATACTACTAATTGCTAAAAATACAATTGCTGTCACAGCCCATTGAATTAAGATTAACTAAGAGACCTTATACCCAAACAGGGGAAATGGCAGATTTAGCTGATTTGAGGGAAAGGTTGAGAGCAGCACAGTCAGAATTTGAGGTAAGAGCAGTAGAGGCAGACTTTCTGAGCAAGGGGCGAGCTCCTGATGAATATGGCTCAAAGGAGCTCCCAAAGTGTAAGGCAGCTCTGACAGTCTTTATGGAAAAAGCACAGTCTATATCCAATATCTTTCGGGATCTACCGACAGGAGAGATAGGTCACGCGTACAGTTGGCTCCAAGTAGAAGCAATTGAAATTACCCAGATTACTTTTGATTCTGAGCGAAGTGCCCGTCGTGCCGACAAATCTGAGATTAGCAAGATAAGGGAGACCTGTCGGCTGGTTTGGGTTGAGGCAGAGAGGACACTCCAGGATGAGTATGGGTCCCGCTTCACACAGACTGAAGTGGGGGTCTGGGTTGAGACAAAGAGGGCACCCCAGGATGAGAGAGGGTCCCACTTCACACAGCCCCCAGTGAATCCACATTCCCCTGCTGTGAGGGAAGAGCCATTGTCTAACCCCACAGAGATAGCAGCTGAGCCGGTCGTACCTGAAGAGGGGGTTGGAATCACCAGTCCTACAGATGAGCCAGTCGTAAAGGACAAAGCAGCTGAAGGAGGTGAGACTGTAACCCCTACAGATACAGACAAGCCGGACGCTGCTGTGGGGGAAGGGCAAATGACTATCTCCACAGATAAGGCAGCAGATTCGGTCATAAAGCAGGAAGCAGACCACGCTGCAGAGGGGGGTAGGAATGTCACACCTACAGATGGATCAGCTGGGCCAGCAGTCCTCAGAGTGAAACCAGATGGCATCACTACTGCAAGGGACAACGCAGAGACCCCTTTCCACGCTCCGAGGGAGGCAGAGACCCCTTTCCACGCTGCTCCGAGGGACCACGCGGAGAAGGAGGTCAATCCTGAGGAAGTAACTGCGGAGAACCAGTCACTGGAGATCGAGAGAGCAGATTCGATGGACAACGCGGCGGAGGGATATCTGCTCATCACGACACGCAGGGAAGGCGCCGAGGAGGTCGTGACGGCCGGCGGAGAGGAGCCATCGGCGGCGGGGGAGGTGCCACTGGAGATCGCGAGAGAAGCGAGAGAAGCTGCAGGGGAGACCCCATTCCACGCTGCGATCGAGAGAGCAGCTGCAAAGGTGCCACTGGTGATCGATGGAGCTGGACCTGGGGACGAGACGCCTGCGGAGGAAGCCGAGGGGGATCGACCAGAGGGAGCCAACGTCGCAGATGAGCAGACCGCCAGGGAGGCAGCTTCAATGGACGTCGCCACGGCGGTGAAAGTCTTCACCAATCCACTCGACGCAGAGGGGAGCCAGTCACTGGAGGTCGCTGAACCAGGAGAGAAGCCGGCGAGGGCGTCAGTAGACGCCGCTGCTGCGACGGACGTCGCCGCCAGCCCACTCAACACGGAGAAGAAGGGATCCGAGTCGCCTGGCAAGGGTGGCGTTCGCTCCAAGGGCCCGTCTAAGAAAGGTGGCAGGCAGATGGCCCAAAGCAGACCAGTCAGGCCTGTCAAGGGTGGCGTTTGCTCCAAGCCCCTGTCTCACAAAGGTGGCAGGCAGAAGGCCGAAAGCAGACCAGTCAGGCCTGTCAAGGGTGGCGTTTGCTCCAAGCCCCTGTCTCACAAAGGTGGCAGGCAGAAGGCCGAAAGCAGACCAGTCGGGTCTGTCCGAGATCGGGGGCTGGGCGCCTATTCAGCACCCCCAAAACCCCTCAGAAGGAAGTCTGAGTGGGTGTGGTCCCTGCGAGCGCCCGCTCGGAAAGAGAGGGGCGGAGTGCTACGTCAGGTCATTTCAGTTCTTACCGCCAGGATCCAGGCAAAGAGAATGCTTCGTCCTGGTGGGGCTGGAATAACTAGAAGAAAAAAGGTGAAGATTAAAGATACACTAACAATCCCTTCTCCACCCTCGAAGGAGGGGAAGAGGGCCACCAGGTGGAGCAAAGCCCCACGCTCTTTCTTGGCAGCGGCCGAGAAGAGCCCCCAGTTGGATGTTGCTAAAAAAGCAGTTCCACTGGTGGCTGGTGGTGCCAGCAAAGTGACGCTGGCGAACGAACTGACATTTGCACTGCCCCCTCAGAGTAAGGGAGCAGTGCAGATGGAAAGGTCCATGAGAAAGCGGCATGGCAGCTGTGACTGGCTAGACAAGGGTTTAGGCCTTTGCAATAGGCTTGACTAACAGGTCTATCCAGTTATTAGCTGTGGACAGTGGTACGCAGTGCGGACAATAAGCGAAAAAGATGCCAACGTGGTGTCTAAAAAATCGAAATGTCTTATTTGAGCGACTGTTTACTTAGGAATTTCGAGAGATATTGTGTAAATGAATGTATCATTTGTAGTGTTTACGATATTACCAGAAGAAATAACTTGCATAATGAAATGTATTAATTTACTGCCGACAATATGCCACTAAGTCAAAATGCAACAATAATTTGGAAGGTTCTTCCATAACAACAAAATTATTCAGTACTGATGTGGACTCATGATCTGAGCAATCAGGCCCTTTTGAATTACTAATTTGTTGATTGTATAAAAAGCATTTTGGGATGTGGGCTAGAAGTTTAAATGCAGAGTGAAGTTTCTTAAAGGTAAGATTGTAGATCAGCCATTTTAAAATCTTTTAAACCCTTTAACCAAGTTACTATGTCAATTGTCATGGCAACATGCCCTAAATAGGACATTGACTTACTAGGGAAAAAAGTGGGAGAAGAAAAGTTTTCCAAAACAATTTGAATTCCTAAAAGTTTGAAAATGACAAATTGAGAAAGTTAAGTTGAACTGTAAATTATTCCAAAATATGGGTTTAGAGCCACTTAAAGACAATGTGTGAAAATTGTGTTGAGAATGTAACCTGTATGAGTGTGGGATCAGAGCAGTTTACAGAGATGAAATCGAACTTTTCCGCCATACTTTCGCCAATTACGGACCTAAGCCATGATTTAAGAAGCTAAAAAAGCTCACAGAGAAATGGTGGTAGTAGAGGATGGTTGTGAGAGAACTGAACATGGTTCAGTTATCACAGGTGGCAGGTGTGGAATAATCCATGATTATGAAAGATAACTGTGTATTATTATTGGTGCAACAGCAATGTGCTTTTATTGTCCTGCAGGAGTTAGCAAACATGTACTGTTTGAGTTGAGCCTAGTGGTACAGAGTGGGCAGAGGCAGGCTCCCTGCTGTGCTCCTGGGCTTCAAAGACTTCTTGCATACCAGAGACAATAGGCCTTTGTGTGGAAGATAGGGAACAGGTCTCGCTATCAGGTGGTGGGTTTCTAAACAAAAGAGATAGCAACTCCGAGCGGGGGAGCTCTGAAGAGAGTGTGACAGGAAGCGGCAGGCAATCGCAAGGCTTTGTGGGTAAACAGAACTTCCGGTTGCTTGAACCTCCCTGAAGGAGGGCACTGTGTGAGAAGTTTATAAAGGAGCCTGTCTAGGAACAAACTTCAGATTCGATAAGTAACTGGCCATGGGTTGTCCCTCGAATATGGGTTCTTGAGTGACCCATTGATCGTCTGGAAGAGAGTGGAAAGTCAATAGTAAGTAAAGCATTGTAAATGATTGTATGTTTGATGTGTTCATAATGGGATGAAGTCATATCTTTAATACTGTGAATGTTCTGTGCTTATTTTCTCTCTTACCAGGTTTTATTACCTATTTACCTAAATGTATTGTATGTGTGATTAGTAAAATAAACCACCTTAAAAGACATTTGGTTTGAGTAATGCCTTAGACTCACTCTCTCTCTCTACCCTTTCATTTGGGCTTAGTAACCGTTGTTTAACTCTGCACAAAGCAGAAAACTAGGTTGGCTATAAAAGTGAACAATATTAACGGAATAAGGGTAATGTTGTAATACGTGTAATAGTGTAATAATTGTAATGGTGTAATAATGCAACAAGTTTAATAGTGTAATAGTGTAATAACATAATAATGGTAACAGTGTAATAGGTTTAATAGTGTAATAGTGCAATATGTGTGATAGTATAATAGGTATAATAGTGTAGAAAGGGTAAAAAGTGTAATAGGTGTAATAGTGTAATGACGCAATAGGGTAATAGTGCAATAGGTGTTATAGTGTAGTGAAGTAGTTGGGGTTTGGGTGGATGTGGGCGGAATTGGGTGAATGTGACCACTTATAACACTATCACACTTTTACACTTATTAACTTATTGCACTATTACACCTGTTCAACTATTAGAGTATTACCCTCATTGCGTTATTACATCTATTACACTATTACACACGTTGCACTATTACACCTATTACACTATTACACCTATTACATATTAAACTTAATGCAATATTACACTATTCCACCTATTACACTACTACCCCTATTGCGTTGTTACACTATTACATTAGTACACCTATTACACTATTACACCTATTACACTTATTGCATTATTACACTATTACCCTTATTGCGTTATTACATTAGTAAGGCAATATCTTGGGCAGTATCATTATTTAATAAAGGATTATTATTGTTATTATTATTATTATTATTATTACTATTATTATTACCCTTATTATTATTACCCTTATTATTATTATTATTATTTTATTTTTTATTATTATTACTACGTGTGAATGTACGTGACAGGTTGTAGCGCATGTAGCTTACGCGTAAATGTACACGACGCGTTGCAGCGCGTAACGCGTGCTTACGTGTGAATGTACGTGACAGGTTGTAGCGCATGTAGCTTACGCGTAAATGTACACGACGCGTTGCAGCGCGTAACGCGTGCTTTTGTGCAGTGCACGCGCAGAACGAACGTGTACACACACACACACACACGTAAGAAAAAATCATGTGGTCACAGGAGGCGTCATGCGCCCCTCGTGGCACTAACGGAGCCCCATACACACACACACACACACACACACACACACACACACACACACACACACACACACACACACACACACACACACACACACACACAGAGAGAGAGAGATTATTGGGCAGGTATAAAGAAACCTTGACCATTACAGATATATAAATCTTTGGCCTACAAATATATAAACTTGGGTCAGTGCAATGAATGGAGGAGTAAAACCTTCCCGGAGTAAAATTTCTTTGGTAAGTATATTTGGTACCCAATATACTTCTAAATCTGATAATAATATCTAATAATCTGATCCTGATAGCATTATTGCGGACGCATGCGCTGTTGCCCACTACAGACGAACACCAAAACTCTCGCCCCAAAACAGTCACCCCCGGGGAAATCCGGTGATATTCACCTGGTATTCCTAAACGTAACCTCATTAAACTATGCCTAAACCTAACCTTATTCCTAAAAGTAACCTCAGTAAAACTAATAATATGGCTAACCGTAAACTTATTTCTAACCTTATCCTCAGTAAAACAAATACAGGAATACAAGAACCGCTGGTCCGCGAAAATAAATGGGGGCGATGTTATTATTATTATTTTCATTTGGTTGTGAGGGTGTCCAAAAACATGAACTCTAAATTAATACATCAGGTCTTTTTTTTTTAATGTGTGTCTCATTGGAAATGTGTTTATATCTGTTGAAACATTTCTAAGATTTTTGGAGAGCAGTCAAGGCCATCGTGTGGAAAATGTATTTATTGCGTGGCATTTAGCATTTGTTGTGTCGCCTGACAAGGCTACAATGCTATCAGTGTTGTATGTGCTTACTAGTCAGAGGTGAAATGAGCTGCTCATAATATACATTATGCATGCTGTACAACCCCCCCTTCAATCATCCCTGCAAGCCCCAGTGTCATTCCTCAGCAATGTAAGTCTGGATGGTGTGCAGCACTCATATCCTCACATATAACGTACATCTGAGCAGAGCGCACGCACAGTCGTTTGTCATGTCGTGCTCAGTGTATGTGTGTGTGTGTGGTCTGTGAGACTCATGCTTGGGAAGCTTCAAAGGCCATGTGCAAGGGGAAGAGACAGGTGAACAAAAGCCTTGTGACTAACACGTCGAGGAGGGAACACACATTGCCGCTTTCATAATATGGAGAGGAGAAGTCAGGCTATTGTCTTGAAGATATAGGATGTTGTGTGGGTGGGTGGGTGAGTGGGTGGCTGGATGGTATTGGTGGTGGGGGTGTGGGTGTGGGGGTGAAGCAATATCCTCAACTATACAGCATACCCGAAAGACATTTTTATTTATAGCCGTGCTTCATCCACAGTCTCGCTTGCTCTCTTGGTGATGGTAACAGACTGCATGTATGCTGGCCTTTGGACAGTGAGATCAATACAAATGCCATTATTTTAGTGTATGGGCTTTTTGTTGTTGTTTTTGTTGTTCATTTCCCTTAATATTTGGTTTTATGTTATCGAAACAGACAGTCAGAATCCCTGAAAGCTGCTGAAGAGACAAAGCTCCGGCCATATTAGGAAGGCTCTTACTACACCACTCATAAACACCCCCATCCCCAAGTGACCCATAAGCACTGCCCTTTTGAAGTGTCATAGTTGGCAGCTATGGCACCATGGTAGCAAGCCGTTTCCCCACATATGGTGCAAAGTACACCCCACCAAGTTATTCTCCAATGGGATCATTAGCAGAGGAAGAGTGGGAGGCGACCATATGGACATGATGGCTGCTCAGTTTAGTACATGATTTAAAGAAAACCCCTCATGGCCACCAGTAGTCTTTCAGCTAAGGCTGCCATACAGTGTGTGTGATACAAGAATACAGTTTGGCAACATATTACAGGGTGTCACATTTACTTGGAGCACAACCAAAACAAATGACAGTGCTACAGATTAAACTGGGAAGTGTTGCTACCCATACTGTGTATTGGTTGTGGATTGCTGCCCATGTGTGGAGAATCTGAATCCCAGTGTAACAATTTCTATCCGTCTAGGTCTTTTTTTGAAGTCGCATGAATTTGAACATTGTATTGTGTAACTTATGGGAAATTATCTGGACCTACTATACAACATCTTGTATAAAAGATGGGAAAACATTTAAAGGGTTGTCACACCTGACAAGTCAGACCTGTTGGGCATTGAGCCGATGCACACAGGATAGATCAGCTATTCCCACATACATACTGAGACACACACATTTCAGCTATAGTGACGTCATGTGTTACGTATCAATCATCCGCAATGTTGTTGGAGGTGCAACCCGGTGCAAGGAAACCATAGTAAAAAGGCAAACGGGTGCTTCTTTCCTGGATATATCTTGATTTGTATGCCTTTTTTATGTCATCCGACTACTTTTGTGGGCTCCAGCCAAGTGCACAAGCATGCTATAAGTAAATATTGACACTTTGTGGACTTCAAGAATGTCCTGATGTCTGGACTAATCATCCTCAAGAGTGGCCATCAGTTAAGTGCTTCAATTTACTTCCTTCATTCAAATCTTGAAATAGTTCATTGTTTGCTCGTACTAGGTGGCTGGTATTGATTAACGGCTGTTGCGTAATGAAATTAAGTCCTGGACTTCATTGTGTGTTATCCTCAAATAGCTTTTTAACCAATTTGTAAGATCTGTGGGTTATTAGCTTTTCAAATAAACTAAACTATACTAATAACCTTGTCGTCCGTCCTAAGCTTGAGTCTGTCACAATGGTGCAGAGAACTTTCGGTACTTCCCAATCCAATATCCAGAGATATTACTACAGTAGGTACGGTAGCACTCATAGCGATCTACACGTATCAAATCTCTTTCTTCAGCACTTTAGTAATAACCTGTGAGTGCTACCTAACGCTGGATATTGGATAGTGAAGTTCATGATTCGCTGGTCCGACACCACACACACAATTTTTCCCTGAGGCCCAACCTTGCTCGCAATGCTCTGAAGAAAAAGCTTTTTGACAGTTTGTAAAAGTTTGCCATATTTCACATAACGCTGCGTGTTTAAGTAAGCTGTTTCTTCTTTGTTTATTTGCCACTTGCTATGTGTGTGTATGCATGCACAAATATGTGCATGTGTACACATTCTATTTGAGTCATTAGCCCATAAATAAAATGGTCAGAGATAAGAGGCTTTGCTTTTGTTCTGAAGGAAGAGAAAGCACTTTGATGACAACCCACCATGGATGGTCTGTAAACAACCTCAATTGAACAGATGTTCCTCCACAAAAGCTTTTATGCAGGTACATTCATCACATTTGATGTCGTTACAATGCGTGGATACACAAAACAGAGAGTGGTTCCACAAATACCATGGTATTCCCTGTATGCATGGAGGAGTTAAAACAGCATGACAGCTGTTTTGTTGTGCTCACCTATGATGAGCGTTAATAAACAACAAAAGACAAACAACTTGGAAAATTGTACCTTTACTACATCAGCATGATGATGAAGATTTGTTGATGTATTGTAACACGTAGGATCAAGATAAGCTTTTTAAAAAAAATACTTTATGACTTTCTTGTGCAAACTGATTCAGATAGCCTGGCCTAAACGTATAATGTCGGTGTGGATGTGGGAATGTGTTCAGTGGAGATGTCAAATCAAGACGTTACATTTAGCAACTGAATTTCTGTGGGAAGATGGGAGAGGGACAGCGTTCTGGTGAGAGAAGATTAAAAGAAGGGGTGGGCATGTTTTAAATGATATATGATGAGTATAGATTCCAATGTGAATAGCTGAATAGAGGGGAAATGGTCTTTTATTCCCACCCACAGCTGGATGCCAAATGTGTCCCAAATTTCTCAGGTTGAAAGGCAACCAACCCTCCCTTCTGCCCCTGATTGCACAAATTGTTCCCTAGAATATCTGCACATGTCGGCTTTTCAGAGGAAGCCAAGTCGGGGTGGGGGGTGGGGGTACTGGTGGGTTGTGGTGGTGGAGGGCTGGGGCTGGCGCTTGGGGTGTCATGCTGCGTTCTGGGGCTTAATTATACCGAGTGGCAGATTGAGAGACATGTTGGGAGACACTTTGCCGGACAGATCGCTGCTGGCCCTCCATGCCTACATGCACGTGTTTTGCTGTCCAGCATCACTGACAGAAGTGGTTACTCGCTACTCAAAGTGGCCCCTGGATTTACTGTGGCCGTCTCTGCAGGGAGCAGAGAGCCTCTCTTGGAGAGAAAAGCGAGAGAGGCAAATTGGAGAGAGTGAGACAGAGTGGGCCGGAGAGATAAAAGCAGACAGGAATGGGGAAGTGGGACAGGGGTGGGGGAGTGTGAGGGGTGAGATACTCAGGATGGAGGTCGCATGGAAGAATACCTTCTGGGTGACAGTGTAGAGGTGGTACACACTGGTAACATACTTTCTCTCTCTCTCTCCTGTTTGTAATCCCCGCCGGGCCGGAAGGCCGAAGACGAGGGATTACGTTTTCACTCCTGTGAGTCTGTCTGTCACACTAAAGATTCAACACTTTGGTCTCTGACTCCTGAGTCATTGACCTGGGAATTGACTTCAGCACCAGATATCTACTTGCCACGCCCATTTCTTCCTGACAAGATTTTCCACCATTTTGCTTTCAAAGTTTGCGGGAGGGGCCCATTTTGCACAAAATGCCACAAGCACCGCTGGACCGATCGGCGTGAAACTTTGTACACACATTCCCAGTAGGTGAAGGAAGAACCTCCATCCCAGATGTTTCAAAACGGCCTGTTATTGAGCCACCAAGAGGCCCTTTGCTGCGAATCGGCTGCGACATACATTTATTATACTATTACTCCTACAGATTTTGTCCAAACCTCACGCAAATTGCTACACATTATCTCTGTGGTCATGTGATCAAGACGTAACTGTCAGAATTCTTATATATCATTCCGATAAGCTTGCGGGAGTGGCCTGTTTTGCATAAAATGCCACAAATCATGAAAGCAGTGTCCGATTGCCGTGAAACTTTGCCCACACATTCCCAGTAGGCCAAGGAAGGTAGGCTAATTTCTTCAAATTGACCTCATGGTGGTGCCATAACAGGTCGTAACACAGCCTTAGGTAGGCAACCCGGCCTGGCGGGAATCTGTGCTCTGAGGAGTGCACTTTTCTAGTTTCCTTTTTTGTTTGTTAATTACATGACTTCATCGAATACTCAGTTCTGAAAGGTCAATCTCAGCACTCTGGTATTTATCAATGACAGACCACTGCTACTGTCTCTGTTTAAATTGATGCAAAAATAAACTTGTAAGCTAATAAAATAACGATAGGATTTTGCTCATAAGTAGGCATATAATAAACAGGATAATGTACAGCAAGGTGGTCATTATTGGAAAAGAAACCCCTTCAGGGGGGCAAGCAGGACCGTGTCTGTGTTTTTATTTTTCAATAATGACCTCCTTGCTGTACATTCTACTGTTTAGTATAATATTATGGCCATAACTGGTCACTTTTCTGCAAGCTCCACTTTTTTCCACCATTATTTCCGTTCAGAAAACTGCTGGACCCGTTCCAGTCCCTCCAATGAACTGAACGATGCACCATTGAGTTGACTTCTGTAAGTACACAGTACAATCCTCAGTATCAATTTAACTATGGGTTACAATTGGCTAAATGAACACTGAGGATTTTACCGGGTAGGCCATTTATCATGACTGTGTTCGTCATCACTTTCTCCATCTGCCAGCTCTTTCATGTGTCCTGTGCAACAGGGATGAGTGACAGGCGTAGTTTATCTGACCCGCTGCTCTGGCCCTTTGGCATTTGTAAACGTCACACAGCGCAGAGATGTGGCCGGTAATGATGAGAGCAGAGGAAGAGATGTGAGGTGCTGCTGATTGCTGCTATTCAGTCTAAGAGGATAATGAATCATATACGTTATGTGGCATAATGTTTCTCACTGTGTGTGCCCCTAAACCCATATGGTGATTAATGCTGATTTATGCCTCATTATCCTGATTTATAATAGGGCCAAGGGAGTGCTGCTGACTGGCTGTGCAGGGGTTTGCTTTGTTTTAACAGAGGTGATACTAACTATAACTCTGTGACCCTTGCTGTTTCCAGGAGGACTCCTGTTCACTGTAAAGATTTTATGGAGTCTATAGAATAAATGGCTTATACTACAGGCCTGCAGCATACAGCACTCAGCGGTTTATTCACAGTACATTTATTGATTTACTTAACAACTTAAACCCTATATGCTTCAGTTTACCGGGGTCCCCTAGCGGCCTATAATTGGTCCCCTCCTTTTTTCCCTCTACACCAAATCTCTTTGCCAATAATAGCCGATCTTCATGCTTATAACAATACGCATTGTGAGCTTGTAGATGGACTATATTTGCCTATTTTCACGGAATGTTAGCCTACTATTAGGGAGCTCCAGCCAAGCCTGCAAATGTATATTGTAAATGTATGTATGCATATACATCAAGATAACCCTGAAATGGTTTCTATTGTACTATGGTTTCTATACACTGGTTGCACCTACAACAACATGGCGGATGATTGATACATACAGTAATGCACTGTAGCTGAAGGAATAGGGATCTCTCCATGCTTGGAGTTGAAAGTGCTGTTTGTGCTCTTTCTTATATCACCACATTCAATCAATTAATCAATCAATCAATCAATCAATCAATCAATCAAAGGACACTATATTTCAAGTGGTTAAGTTATCTTCCATGACATTAACTGTTGCTTTGTTCAGCACTTAAACCCCAATTCATACTTTGTTGAAAATAGCCGATCTACAAGCTCACAATATGTGTGTTGCTCAGCACAACGCATCGTGCCTATAATGAAATTCCCAATATAGGGTTAAAAGTGGTTAAAAGCTGTTGTCGACTTGTATTATTTTGCAACTATAACCACTACCTTCATGACTGTTTGCAGGACATTTCAAACCCTGAACAGAATAGTTGACATTCTGTTGGAGAACTGGACTCTTATTTACTGTCTCCATGTCCTCTTGGATTTATTACTTTAAAATGTCTGGCTAATATCCAGCCACGGCTCCCCTAACCTTGACAGACAGCTCCACAATACGCTTTTTATTGAACCACCCTCTTAACAGTTTACTGTAAAACTCAATACCTGTGCATTTCAGATTGTACTGTATACCTGGTGAGGATGAAAGGGTTCAGCTCCCTCTGTGGCCCTCGGGTGGTTGTTTGTTTAACAGCCTCTTCAAAATGCATCTTTTTAAAGGCACTGATGATTTAGCCTTCTGTCTGTCGATAGCACAGAGACGGAGAGGAATCAAATCTGGCTGGACGGTTCAATTCCCTGGAAACGAGAGAAATATCACAGTTCGAACCCACAGAATGGATCATGTACCACCTGTACTCTCTCTCTTTTCTCTATCTGACCCTGTGGCCACTCTTTCTCTCTCTTCCGCTTCTGCTCTCTCAGTATGTCTGTCTATTTGTCTTTGTGTAGCATTCATAGTGAGAGCACCCTCCCCACTGGGTGTCCAGTGTCAGTGCTGATAGGGCTGACGAAGCCAAGCGTCTCCCCTCGATAGCTTGTATTACAATCTGGCCCAAGGACATGTCTCTGCAACGAGCTCAGGTCTGTCAATTATGGACTCGTCTATCTAGCTGCACTGTAGAATTCGGACTGTTAATTTAACTCTGAGAGTGTACAAAATGTAACCCTTACGGTTACGGCCCATTTGGTTACATTTGTACACTGTGAGTTACAAATAGATAAATGAACACTGGGTATTTTGTTGGTCATAGAGGACACCATGCACATGAGGAGGATACAGCTTCCTGGCGTTCTGTTTTTCTCAGAAAATGCATTATCACGCTTCCTCGTACCACAGTAGGATGGCTTTCACAGTGGCGTTGAGCTTTTGGTGCCAAGGCTCATAAGTTTGTCACTAAAGGACAGAGGGTATGTCAGCGTGGGCATGTAATTAGGCAAATTATGCAGAGAGAAATTTGCATGTCATGCTCAAATTTGAGGCTATTTTTCTTAGTACTCTTGTAGGCTCTATCCATTAACACTGACAAAAACATTGGTCCCTAAGTAGTTTCAACTGAATGTTTTTGTTTTCCTTTTTCGCATGGGTGTATTTTCTTGGATCACAAATCGTCATCTGTGAGCTTGTAAGTGGTGGACAGAGGCTGCTGGAAGGAATGTATGGAAGGGACAGCTTTAAATACATTTGTGTTATTGCTCCCACATGGAGGATAACCACACATGATTCTAGTTTACCTTTTGACGTAAAGCCCCAGAGCATGACATTTCTTTCAATTCATCTGAAGATGTTTGGGAAACAAAATGGCAAAACCTTTCATTTGTTTGTCTCTTTTTATTAGTTTCACAAATATGTCCAAGGCCAATATCCTGTGTATCCTTGTGGCTGTACAAATGGACACACTAATTCATAAGCACTTAACAGTATAGCCTTGCTCTGCCTTCCTACCACTGAAGAATGCAATCACTTGGCCAATCCTCCTAAGTGTGGTTTTTCACCTGCTCATTCACTTTTTTTGCCAGGCTGAGCGATTGCTTCATATGGAGATATTTACTTAGATGTCCATGAATTTGGATGGGCAGGCAGATAACATTCTGCCCGCCCCAAGTTCTGATCCACAGCAACAGTAATGGGGCATCGCACCCAGCTTATCTGCTTGCTGCACGCTACGAACATCATCAAACATCAAACCAAACACGCAGCGTCAGCCACAGACTCTTCATGTTTATTAAATCCCAGGAAGCCTGACTGGGGGCCACTCACCCTCTCCTCCCGCCCCCCTCTCTCTCTCTATCTCTTTCTCTCTCTTTCCCCACCTCCTCACCTTCATTCATTATGGATCACCTGCCCCCAACTGCGTGGCTTCATTACGTCCTCATTTATGGTGCTTCTGCTCTGCTGACGCTTCCCCTTTTCCTCTGTGTTTCACAGCCCCCCTGGTGCTCCCACAGCGGCTGTCAGCGGCTAGACAGACCCACTGACGTCCTCCCACACTTTGTCTTTTCTCTCTCCCTCTGTCCCTCCCTCCCTCTGTCCCCTTCCCCATCTCTCCGCCTCCACCTCCTATCTTCTCTCATTTCCAGCCTTTTGGTTATATATGAATGTGCTTCATGCAGGCAGCCATTTTCAATGATGGCCCCTGACCAAGTGTGGTTTGTTGATTACCTCTAAGTGCTCGTGTCAGTCGTTTCCGGGTCAATGAGCTACTGGGTCTGGATCAGTGCCAAGAATACCCCGACCACCCATCACCACACCACCTCAAACACACGTACATACCTATGCACACACACACACACACACACACACACACACACACACACACACACACACACACACACACACACACACACACACACACACACACACACACACACACACACACACACACACACACACACACACACACTCACCATTATTTATTCTCTCCACCTACTCCTTTCTGCTATTTTTCCTCTGATGCTTTCTCCTTCCTTCCTTCATGTCTTCCTCCCTTCCCTGTCATCTTTATTTTTTTGTTTAGATATTTGTACCAAGAAATGGACACACTTTATATAACAATAAATAACACTGTGTTGATTGACATCTGTTTAGTCACCTTGAGGCCCTACAATGGGGGGTTCGTTTCCATGGCAACGTGCACGGTGTTCAGTTTTTTCAGTGTTCAGTTGCAGTTTTTGTCATCGCCGCACAATGAGCATGAGTTCAGACAAACATCCAATTGATCCCAGTGAATTTTCCACCAGTATGGTGATAGAATCACTTAAGCTACACTCATTTCATTCTCTGCTTCTTTGTTTTCTTAGTGGCCCACCCTCAAACACCATGTAATTGCTTTCTGCCATACATTTGGCCGACATTTATCATCACAAAGCATCCTGCCACGTGCTGAGTTGCATAGCTGCCTCCGATAGCTCCTTTTTTATCAGAGAAAAATGTCACGTGCTGAATGGAACAATGATTGCTGCTTTATGGTGTCTTATTGTCTTTAATGGTCTATTTTATCATTTCCGCCCATCTCCTCACCGCTTGCCTTATGTCCATCTCTCTTTCCATCTGTAAGGCAAATGATCAAATGTTAAAGTATGCACTGCACATGACACTGTAGATTCATGCTGTGGTAGGGACTTTCACTGTCTCCCTATTTCCATTTATCAATTTGACTTTCTCCCTCTCTTTCTCTTTACTTGGTGAGGGTCAGGCTAAGCTGGCAGCCTGGGGGGTTAGGAAGTGCAAGAGGGTGGGGTCGGGAGTCAGTGAACATAAAGAGGATTATGTTAGCGATGAATTTGTATGAATGTGTTTGCTGCTGTCAGATGTGCTTTCCCTGGTGGGCGTAGATGAGGTATTGGGGCTTAATTTGATCCGAGGCAGTTTTATTTTGGATTGCATTTACATTTTATTTTGGTATTTAGCTGACACTGCTATCCTCGGTGACTTACAGTGAGTGTGACAGTAATCCGAAGTTAACAACATTGCAAGCGACCAATAGTATAAGGATTAAGGGTCACGACATCTTGACAATGTATCACATATTGCAGTGACTTGGCATAAAGGGTATACGGTTTATATTCTAATAATAAAGGGTTTCTTAAATCGTTTTTGGGTATTTGCTTTTCTCACATTCTCAGTCTGCTTTTCCCGAGACAGCTACAGTACAGCCTGGCCATGGATAAATGGATTAAAGCAAAAATGTATGGATTGCAATCAAATCAGGATGAGGTTCCCCCCCTCCTCACAGACAAGGAGAAAAACACTATAACTCACTCACCACACACATAGTGTACATATGCATGCGCACACGTCGCACATACATATGTGCATACACACACGCACGCACGCACGCACGCACGCACGCACGCACGCACACACACACACACACACACACACACACACACACACACACACACACACACACACACACACACACACACACACACACTGTCAATACAGGGTTATGTAATTGTATTTTCACAGGCATTTGAATCGAAGACCAGTGGTGAGAATCTCTATCTATCTCGAAAAACATTAGCAACAAGATTAGCAACAATTCCTCTCAATGAGAATGCAAGGATTTCTGTAGTTAATTAAGGTCAGATCGTTTGACTAACTTCTATGAAGCTCAATGTTCTCTCAATGTAACAATACCGTCTGCAGGAGAGACGTTTGATGTATGTACATAATGTAACTATTTTGCTTTACTGAATGCATAAGCTCTGCTTTTAAGTGATAATCTAAGGAATACAGCTTTTCTTTGGCGCCAAGTTAGCTAATATTTAGTTTGATCTCCAACTCACAGAAAGACGAGATAGATTTTAGATGAGAACTTAAGCTGGAACAGCAGAGGCCTGGTGGAGCGGAGCATCTGTGTATCTGCTGATCTTTTTGCTTATATAAACTGGCTCTCACAGATATTTACATAAATAATAGGATGTCAATATATTTATTTACCTCACTAATCTATCCTGCCATCCTTATTGACCATGATAAGACCATGGGTCAATAAGGATGGATGTTATGCCATTATTGTGGGTTGGTATGTCTACTCACCCATGTTTTGAGAAGTATTAGTGATGAGCTCTGTTGACTTGAAGTGCACTGTTGTCATGGTAGCCAACCTATAGGCTACATCGCTGTTTCCCAAAAAAATATAATAATGTCCATAAACAAAAAAGTGAAAATAGCAGATCCACAAGTTGTGAGCTTGTAGATCTGCTATTTTCACTAGTTTGGGTCCAGGGCAAATGTCTAATTTCTCTTTTGGGTCTTGAGCTAAAAAGGTCGGGAACCATCGGGCTACCTGATTGCTATACCCTTCAGCAGAAGATCTTTGTGCAGACCAAAGCATAATCTTCCGATGCGTCTCTGTATTACTGTATGTCGAAGGCCAGAGCTGAATGGAGGTGGGCGGGTTGGGTATAAATTTGACTCCCACGTCCTCAAGGGGACAAACAAATTCCCCAGCACTCTCTAATTATTCCATTGAGTTTCAAGAGTGACTGTACTGTATGTTGTTGTTCTTAAAGCCCACTCCCTGGGGATTAATTTCCCACTGCAAGTCTGTGGATTGCCTAATTAAGGAATTAAGAAACATTATAAACGCTACCTAGGGGATACTCCCTTACACTGCATTGCTTATAGCTTTAGCCACCACATCAAATATATATTTAATCTCACTACAGTATAGGGGCTTTGCTAGATAAACACATTTACCCTTGACTATAGAGCCCTATCTATCGATCTAAGCTGTTTATTTGTCTATCTATGTAGTTTTTAGTTTAATTGCATCCTACTCATTTTGGGGAGATGAGAGACAGAGAGAGAGAGAGAGAGAGAGAGATATCCAGCCATGTGGGAGAGTACAGCGAGTCTTCATAATCATCATTATCACTTGCCTATTTCTTTTTTTTGTGACAAGTGTGTGAAGTGATCTGATAGGCTAGTTTTGCTGGAGTTCCTTGAGGGTTTCAAAGCCATTGGAGAGGCTCATTGGAGAGGCAATGTGGCTTTGGTTTCATGGTCCAGCCTCTTAGACCAAAGACAGTTTCAGCCGGTCCAGTCCAATGAAAACATTAATTACCTTGAATGTGATGAGGGTTTCGATTGTCCACAAAAACAAACCTGCCACACCATTTGTGGAATAATCCATGATTATGAAAGATAACTGTGTATTATTATTGGTGCAACAGCAATGTGCTTTTATTGTCCTGCAGGAGTTAGCAAACATGTACTGTTTGAGTTGAGCCTAGTGGTACAGAGTGGGCAGAGGCAGGCTCCCTGCTGTGCTCCTGAGCTTCAAAGACTTCTTGCATACCAGAGACAATAGGCCTTTGTGTGGAAGATAGGGAACAGGTCTCGCTATCAGGTGGTGGGTTTCTAAACAAAAGAGATAGCAACTCCGAGCGGGGGAGCTCTGAAGAGAGTGTGACAGGAAGCGGCAGGCAATCGCAAGGCTTTGTGGGTAAACAGAACTTCCGGTTGCTTGAACCTCCCTGAAGGAGGGCACTGTGTGAGAAGTTTATAAAGGAGCCTGTCTAGGAACAAACTTCAGATTCGATAAGTAACTGGCCATGGGTTGTCCCTCGAATATGGGTTCTTGAGTGACCCATTGATCGTCTGGAAGAGAGTGGAAAGTCAATAGTAAGTAAAGCATTGTAAATGATTGTATGTTTGATGTGTTCATAATGGGATGAAGTCATATCTTTAATACTGTGAATGTTCTGTGCTTATTTTCTCTCTTACCAGGTTTTATTACCTATTTACCTAAATGTATTGTATGTGTTATTAGTAAAATAAATCACCTTAAAAGACATTTGGTACGAGTAATGCCTTAGACTCTCTCCTCTCTCTCTACCCTTTCATTTGGGCTTAGTAACCATTGTTTAACTCTGCACAAAGCAGAAAACTAGGTTGGCTATAAAAGTGAACAGTAATAAAACTAATGTAATCCCCGGAGGGGATTTCTTTAGGGTTTAAGCGTTAAATTACGCAGTAATTAAACTATCGTAATCTCCGGAGGAGATTAGCTAGAGTTTAAGTGATTAAACTGTAGTGTCTCTTAAGAGAGACATCTATGAGTTTAAATTGATTAACCGTGTTATACGTGGTATAACACAGTAATAAAACTATTTATGCCCCCGGAGGAGGCATCTATGAGTTTTAGGCAGAATAGCCGTGTTATACAGAAGTATAACACAGTTATTAAACTCTAGTAATCCCCGGAGGGGATTTTAGGTTTAAGCGTTAAATTACGCAGTAATTAAACTATGCTGGTTTTTAATAAGGCCTTCAGAGTTTAAGTATTAATTACCTAGTCATTAAACTACTAGATTTCTTTCGAGTTTAAGTGTTACGCAGTAATTAAAGAAATTACCAAGTCATTAAGCTACTAGATTATCTTTCGAGTTTAAGTGTTACGCAGTAATTAAAGTAAAATTACATAGTAATTGAGTGTTACAGAGTAATTAAACAATTATGAACCCTTGGAGCCTATGTGATTCTAGAAAGGTATTAGGTCAGTCCTGTAAGCGGATCACATAATTGTATGATCCTGCCAATAGTCTGATGGTGAAAACCATTAGAGGCTGGATTTTATGCGTGTTATGTTGTGAAATAACATAGCATAAAAAGCTCCTATAGCCTTAGGAGGAAAGACGCACTGTCTCTTTAAGATGAGAAGTGAGTTGTAACGAAATAAAGTATCTATTAGACCTGGTTATGGGACAGGTTAAAATAGGTTAACAGCACTAACACTGGCGTAATGAACTAGTGCTAGCGTGAAAATCAGCGCCGAAGGAGTCGGTGTGGGGACAAAGGGTCTCCAAAAACCACAGCCTGCAGAAGGTCGAATCCACGGAGGCGAAAGGGGATACACGGAGCCGGCGGCCTAGCATGGCGCGAGGACCGAGGCATTGAATACCGTACGGGCCTACTGAGGAACCTTCCGGGAAAAAGACTCACTCAGGTTGCTATGAACGAAGCCCCACAGTTTGCGAAAACCGTGGAGAACAGAGACTGTAGCTTGTTAAACGCTGCGTGCTAACAATTCTATTGACTGAGCTAAGAATAAGGAGCTAGGAGGCAGGGGCTAGAAGCTAACCACAGGTTATGTAGCTAGGCTACCGTTAAAAGTTTGATTAGCGTACCAGAGGGGGTTTAGAAGCTAAAGCTATCCGACTTGAGAGCTACCATTAGCGTCACTAGCTTACAGTGCTAAGCTAACAATTCTATTGTCTGAGATACCGTTAGTGTAGCAAAGCTAGCGCGGGTTACTAAGGGGGTTATATTAGCACAGAAGAGGCTAGTTGGCTCAGGTAACAGCCACCGCTAGCTTACAGTGCTAAGCTAACTATTCTATTGTCTAGCATACAGTGCTAAGCTAACAGCCAATACTAACACACCTTGAGATGAGGAGTAGTTAGGTTTGGTTAATAATCTAATCATAGCAATGAGATGCTTGCTTTAAGCTGATTAAACAAACATTAAGAGAGTATTCATGGTTTAACTAGGCTTTATGAGTGACCAGACACTGCAATGTAGCTAAAGAATTAGACTAACAGACAGTGAATGTGAGGTTATCTTATCATTGGAAGTTAAAAAGCCATTGTATACTGATAAGGGGTGGGGGAGGTTACTACCAGTGTAATTCAATGTTTAACTAAACTTTATGATAGATCTAAAAGTATGAGTAACTAGATGATTAGTTTACAATAATAATGGATCAATGGTAATCATTGTGGGTTAAATACTAGAATGTACATTGGTAGAGCAAAATATATCCTATCCGGTATTAATTAACAAAATTAACTAATGTAAGTAGACCATTAAAAGGCTTCTTGCGTGGAATGCTGATAGGGTGGGTGCTATTTTACAGGTTAAATACAGTGTTAATTAATTATTGTTGTTATATAGCTAAAGGCTGAAACAACACTGTTACTTGCTAAAATAACTGACGATTGCTGTCAGAGCCTATTGAATTTAGACTAACTGAAAAAGCCTATACCTAAAGTCCTATAAGCCAAGAAGGCAAGGTAAAAGGGGGAAAATGGCAGATTTAGCTGATTTAGTGGAAAGGGTGTGGGAAGCGCAGTCAGACT
The DNA here is from genome assembly GCF_963280865.1 of Gymnoscopelus braueri. Classification (NCBI taxonomy): domain Eukaryota; kingdom Metazoa; phylum Chordata; class Actinopteri; order Myctophiformes; family Myctophidae; genus Gymnoscopelus; species Gymnoscopelus braueri. The sequence continues at coordinate 51,263,299 of NC_137607.1, read as the reverse complement.
TTGAGATGGCAGCAGAGTACACACTCTATATTGTTAGTTATCTATCAACAAATGAGATAGGTGCAGCGGGAAGGGAGCTAAAAGCCGATTTAGCTAGATTCCTTGAGATTGCTACTAGTTCTATCGCCATACTAGAAGAAGTTGGCAAGGATTCATCTGAGATCTGCAGGATACTGGATGCCTGTGTCCTAGAGTATATCGAGACATTGAAGCTGGTCTGGATTGAGGTGGAGAGATCACTCCAGGATGAGAGAGGGTCCCACTTCACACAGCCCCCAGTGAGTGAACATCCCCCTGCTGTGGGGGAGGAACTAATGTCTGACCCCACAGAGAAAGCAGCAGAGCCGGTAGTAACTGGAGAGGGGGTTGGGGCGACCAATCCTCCAGCAGCTGGAGGAGGTGAGGAAGTCACTCCTACAGATAAGCCGGTCGCTGCAGAGGGGGGTTGGGATGTCACACCTACAGATGGATCAGCTGGGCCAGCAGTCCTCAGAGTGAAACCAGATGGCATCACTACTGCAAGGGACAACGCAGAGACCCCTTTCCACGCTCCGAGGGAGGCAGAGACCCCTTTCCACGCTGCTCCGAGGGACCACGCGGAGAAGGAGGTCAATCCTGAGGGAGTAACTGCGGAGAGCCAGTCACTGGAGATCGAGAAAGCAGCTTCGATGGACAACGCGGCGGAGGGATATCTCCTCATCACGACACGCAGGGAAGGCGCCGAGGAGGTCGTGACGGCCGGCGGAGAGGAGCCATCGGCGGCGGGGGAGGTGCCACTGGAGATCGCGAGAGAAGCGAGAGAAGCTGCAGGAGAGACCCCATTCCACGCTGCGATCGAGAGAGCAGCTGCTAAGGTGCCACTGGTGATCGATGGAGCTGGACCTGGGGACGAGACGCCTGCGGAGGAAGCCGAGAGGGGTCGACCAGAGGGAGCCGCTACAACGACGGAGGTCTCCACGGACCCACTCAACACAGAGGGGTGCCAGCGACTGGAGGTCACTGAACCAGGAGAGACCCCATTCCACGCTGCGATCGAGAGAGCAGCTGCTAAGGTGCCACTGGTGATCGATGGAGCTGGACCGGGAGACGAGACGCCTGCGGAGGCCGAGGGGGTGGTTCCAGAGGGAGCCAACGTCGCAGATGAGCAGACCGCCAGGAAGGCAGCTCCAATGGACGTCGCCACGGCGGAGAAAGTCTTCACCAATCCACTCAACGCAGAGGAGAAGCACGTCGACGCTACCACACCAGGGCGAAGGACCAGCCAACCGGGGGGTCCATCCAAGCGCCTGTCTCACAAAGGTGGGAGGAGACCAGCTACCAGCGGACCGGTGGCGTTCGAGAAGGAAGCCGAGTCGCCTGGCAAGGGTGGCGTTCGCTCCAAGGGCCCGTCTAAGAAAGGTGGCAGGCAGAAGGCCGAAAGCAGACCAGTCAGGCCTGTCAAGGGTGGCGTTCGCTCCAAGGGCCCGTCTAAGAAAGGTGGCAGGCAGAAGGCCGAAAGCAGACCAGTCGGGTCTGTCCGAGATCGGGGGCTGGGCGCCTACCCAGCACCCCCAAAACCACTCAGAAGGAAGTCTGAGTGGGTGTGGTCCCTGCGAGCGCCCGCTCGGAAAGAAAGGGGCGGAGTGCTACGTCAGGTCATTTCAGTTCTTACCGCCAGGATCCAGGCAAAGAGAATGCTTCGTCCTGGTGGGGCTGGAATAACTAGAAGAAAAAAGGTGAAGATTAAAGATACACTAACAATCCCTTCTCCACCCTCGGCGGAGGGGAAGAGGGCCACCAGGTGGAGCAAAGCCCCACGCTCTTTCTTGGCAGCGGCCGAGAAGAGCCCCCAGTTGGATGTTGCTAAAAAAGCAGTTCCACTGGTGGCTGGTGGTGCCAGCAAAGTGACGCTGGCGAACGAACTGACATTTGCACTGCCACCCTCAGAAAAGGGAGCAGTGCAGATGGAAAGGTCCATGAGAAAGCGGCATGGCAGCTGTGACTGGCTAGACAAGGGTTTAGGCCTTTGCAATAGGCTTGACTAACAGGTCTATCCAGTTATTAGCTGTGGACAGTGGTACGCAGTGCGGACAATAAGCGAAAAAGATGCCAACGTGGTGTCTAAAAAATCGAAATGTCTTATTTGAGCGACTGTTTACTTAGGAATTTCGAGAGATATTGTGTAAATGAATGTATCATTTGTAGTGTTTACGATATTACCAGAAGAAATAACTTGCATAATGAAATGTATTAATTTACTGCCGACAATATGCCACTAAGTCAAAATGCAACAATAATTTGGAGGTTCTTCCATAACAACAAAATTATTCAGTACTGATGTGGACTCATGATCTGAGCAATCAGGCCTTTTTGAATTGATTATTTGTTGATTGTATAAAAAGCATTTTGGGATGTGGGCTAGCGGTTTAAATGCAGAGTGAAGTTTCTTAAAGGTAAGATTGTAGATCAGCCATTTTAAAATCTTTTAAAACCTTTACCCAAGTTACTATGTCAATTGCCATGGCAACATGCCCTAAATAGGACATTGACTTACTAGGGAAAAAAGTGGGAGAAGAAAAGTTTTCCAAACAATTTGAATTCCTAAAAAAGTTTAAAGATTACAAATTGAGAAAGTTAAGTTGAACTGTAAATTATTCCAAAATATGGGATTGAAGCCACTTAAAGACAATGAGTGAAAATTGTGTTGAGAATGTAACCTGTATGAGTGTGGGATCAGAGCAGTTTACAGAGATGAAATCGAACTTTTCCGCCATACTTTCGCCAAATACTGACCTAAGCCATGATTTAAGAAGCCAAAAAAGCTCACAGTGAATGGTGGTAGTAGAGGTTGGTTGTGAGAGAACTGAACAGGGTTCAGTTATCACAGGTGGCAGGTGTGGAATAATCCATGATTATGAAAGATAACTGTGTATTATTATTGGTGCAACAGCAATGTGCTTTTATTGTCCTGCAGGAGTTAGCAAACATGTACTGTTTGAGTTGAGCCTAGTGGTACAGAGTGGGCAGAGGCAGGCTCCCTGCTGTGCTCCTGAGCTTCAAAGACTTCTTGCATACCAGAGACAATAGGCCTTTGTGTGGAAGATAGGGAACAGGTCTCGCTATCAGGTGGTGGGTTTCTAAACAAAAGAGATAGCAACTCCGAGCGGGGGAGCTCTGAAGAGAGTGTGACAGGAAGCGGCAGGCAATCGCAAGGCTTTGTGGGTAAACAGAACTTCCGGTTGCTTGAACCTCCCTGAAGGAGGGCACTGTGTGAGAAGTTTATAAAGGAGCCTGTCTAGGAACAAACTTCAGATTCGATAAGTAACTGGCCATGGGTTGTCCCTCGAATATGGGTTCTTGAGTGACCCATTGATCGTCTGGAAGAGAGTGGAAAGTCAATAGTAAGTAAAGCATTGTAAATGATTGTATGTTTGATGTGTTCATAATGGGATGAAGTCATATCTTTAATACTGTGAATGTTCTGTGCTTATTTTCTCTCTTACCAGGTTTTATTACCTATTTACCTAAATGTATTGTATGTGTTATTAGTAAAATAAATCACCTTAAAAGACATTTGGTACGAGTAATGCCTTAGACTCTCTCCTCTCTCTCTACCCTTTCATTTGGGCTTAGTAACCATTGTTTAACTCTGCACAAAGCAGAAAACTAGGTTGGCTATAAAAGTGAACACCATTAGCTCATCAACCACTGAGATCTGCCAAATATCTGCAAATATATCTATAGGTGCTAGTGAGCATTAGCCTGGTAAACCCTCCCTCCGGAAATCTCATTTCCATTTGATTTCAGGAGTGAGTCTGGCCTGATCCGCCTTTCTGCAATATTGGCTGTGCTGGAGTTGGGCGGGAGTAATACCGTTGACTGACAACCCCTTCAGCCAATGATAATTTTTCCCCTTCAGCCAATCAGCAGTTCACCAGTCTTAATGTGACGCAACGGGACTTTTGAGACAGCCATGCCCAAAATGGGTTGCCTTATTCGGATACATGGGTGTCACTGCCCGCCCCTACCGGTTCTCTAAATTTTTATTTTTAAATAGGCTTTGTCATGATTAATTGACCACATATATGAAGTTAAACAACTAAATTCTATCCAAACGATATCTTATAAGTAAATTCCGTGCCTCAAAATAGAAGTTAGAGAGCTTTTTGAAGTAAAGAAATTGCGGAGAATATAGCGGACAAGAAAAAGATGGCTGCCGTTCGTGTTTTGGGCTCACTCGAACTCGCCACCTGATTGGCCAACGTAAGCTGTCAATCACAGAACAATGAGCGACGACGCTGATAGGCTCGTCCGTTTGGTGTACACAGCCAATATTGCAGAAAGGCGGATCAGGCCAGACTCACTCCAGGAATCAAATAGAAATGAGATTTCCGGAGGGAGGGTTTACCAGGCTAAGTGAGCATAGGTCTACCTCTTCAAATTATCAACCCATTCTCGCACCCATTGCTTCTGTGATGAGTTGGGACAGGATGTGACCTTGCGTTTCAATTGAAACGGGTGAAACATAGATAAGGCGGCCTCTGGTCGATGTGTGTGATTGTGTGTTGTACTGTAAGCTTTCATGTGTTTAATTGATTTGCCTGTTTTCAAAGGTTTCAGTGTAAGTTCTGTCAATTTAGGAAAAGCTAGAATGCTGATTATTGACTTACAGTTTCTAAGATAATCTGCACACAGTAATACCAGTTTGCTTACTCTGTCCACACATGATATGTTTACTAACTTATTGTTTAATACTTAATCTGTTTACTTATTCTGTTTAAAAGCCACTTACCTGTTTAATGCGTATCTGTTTAATTGCTTCATGTTGAGTTCCTGCAATTTAGTGTAGCCTTCCTTGAAGATTTCATTTAATATGCTTACCTTCCTACTTAAAGGTAGGGTAAGTGATTTGCAATTATTCAAATAATTGCAAAATGGGTCTATGTTCTGATAGTGCTCGTTATTATAGAGTGTCCTGTCCATATAAAGAGTCTCCATGTCTCTCCAGCTCTTTATAAAACAGAAAATGTATTTTGTAGTTTTTTAGTTTTTTTTTGTAGTTTCATTTCCAATTTTATCCAACCAGGACAGAGAACTCAATCAGGTATAGATTAAACAAGTGAAATTGGAAGTGATGACACTAAGAAATGAGCAGACAAAATTTTAACTGGAACACTATACAAATTAAGCTTAATAATGGGTACTTTCTCCTGATTGGCTGAGATTTTGACACCTACCGAAAAATGTATTTTCTGTTTATTAAAGAGCTGGAGAGACAGGGAGACATCTGTTACTGAACAAACACTCTATAGCAATGATTACTATCAGAATATAGTATTTTAACCTTTTAACAAAATACTTTTTGTTTTAACCAAAAAATATCACTTACCCTACCTTTAACCTTTTGCTATAGCCTGAAAAGAAAAGCAAAGTTGAAACGTAAATGTAGGAAAACACTTTTTATGTTTCATGTTGTGTTCATATTCAGCATAGAGTAATTCATATTCCCCTGCAAAGTGAATGACTGAATGAATGTAATGCATTTTCAAATAGCTACTTCAAGAGGAGCATTTGAACTTCAAGAGGAGCATTCGACTTGAAGCTTTTGTTCGCTAGGCTAGGCCAACAAACGTATTAGCTGTTAGAGAATAAATATTGACAGTATGCTTAATTTATACGCCGTAGGACGGTGTTGCTTGCCGAAAACAGCCGATCTACAAGTTCACAATGCAGTCGCACTGTGAGCTTGTAGATCTGACATTTTTGGCGAGCAACACCGCCATACATCGAAGTGTATAAATCAGGCTTTATAGCCACCATGGCACTGCATGTGTTCAGCACCACGGACAGTTCCGCCGACTTCCCGGTGCTGAGAGCCACAACATAAAACAATTCTCTTTCTCTCTATATATGCACCTCATTCGCTTAAGATTTGCATTACGTTAAAATCTCACATGCATAACATTGTAACATTGGGGTTTTGTTCATTTAATTGTAAGCAACTCGAGCCGCCATGGCTCATCTGTACTTCTCTACTGAACAGCGTTAATCTCCCCTCCCCTGCATCAGCTTGGCGTCTCTTGGGAGATCATTATTCTGTGTGCAGCAACGCGGCGGTTTGCTCATCGACTATGAATATCTATACTTCCAGGGGTGGAAAAAGTAAATTATTTACTTAAGTAAAAGTACCAATACTGCAATATAGAAATACTCTGTTACAAGTAAAAGTCCAGAATTCTAAATTTACTTGAGTAAAAGTACAAAAGTATTGGCATCAAAATGTACAAGTACCAAAAGTAAACGTACTAAAATGTTTGAAAATAGCAGATCTACAAGCTCACAACACCTCGCCATGCGAAGTGTTGTGAGCTTGTAGATTGGCAATTTTCAAATAGCCTAGGTATAAAATAGGGCTAAAGGGGTTAATGTATGTTTTATAATGTAATAATTTATATCTGCAAAGTAACTAGTACGTTTTTCAAATAATTGTAGTGGAGTAAAAGTACAATATTTGCCTCAGAGATGTAGTGGAGTAGAAGTGAAAGAACAGACAATTGGAAATACTCCAGTTAAGTAAAAGTACCTCAAAATTGTACTTAAAGTACTAGGCTACTTGAGTACATAGTTACTTTCCACCACTGCTGCTTAGTGCTCACACGGTTTAGTGGTAAAGTCTTAGAGCAAAAGTGCAGTTAAAGTAGGAATAATTTAATGTTTTGGCCTCGAGCAGGTGAAATGTTAGGCCTTACAAATCGCTCATTTAGCTGCAGCGGTCTTGAGCCCCGGAATCCAACATAATTTCTGCATAACGTAATTTTAAACAGCCGCTGAAACCCACCAAACCTTTAAAGCTGAGGTCAGCTAATCTGCAAGTCAAGGTAACACCATCCCTCAGGCTGTTCATTTCTCCACACGGAGGAGACAAGACAAACGGGATTATACAGTAACAGGGCAGATGTGCCAAATCTCATTTTTCTCTCCAGCACCTCTCTCTACCTCTCTCCCTCCTTCCTCCCCTCATCCCACTCCTCCTCTCGAGAACCCCAAAGGTTCCAATTTTTTACTTAAGTAAAAGTATCAATACTGCGATGTAGAAATACTCTGTTACAAGTAAAAAGTCAGGAATGAAAGATTTACTTGAGTAAAAGTACAAAAGTATTGGTATCAAAATGTACTTAAAGTACCAAAAGTAGAAAGTACTCATTAGGCAGAATGTCCCATTTCACAACCTTTTAAATGTATAAAATGTATTAAAAAAACTTTGGTAATTTTTTTGTAATAATAATCAAAATCTACAAAGTTAACTAAAGTTTTCAAATAATTACAGTGGAGTAAAAGTACAATATTTGCCTCTGATATGTAGTGGAGTAGAAGTAAAAGTATTGAAAATTGGGAATACTCCAGTACAGTAAATAAAATACCTTAAAATTGTACTCAAGTACAGTACTTGAGTAAATGTACTTAGTTACTTTCCACCACTGCACCCGACAGTCCCTGTAGCTCTCCCCCCGGCTCGGCATCTCTAGCCTGTGATTTGAACAGGGAGCGTTGGGCCAGTCAGTCGGTGCGCATCTGCGCTCTATTGTTCAGTCAGCGCTCAGCCGCTGGTGAGGAAGTGAGCACCGCGTCCGCGCTCGTCACTGTCTTGTCCTGCACTGTCTCGGCTCGTCACCGAAAAGCCTCGGACACTTTGCTTCACGTGTATAGATAGCACAGACAACAAGACACACGACATTGTGTTTTGGTTGTAAGTAAACCCCAAAACGCAATTCGTACGCTTTGAAAGACACTCTTTTTTTTGGGGGGTGTTTCTTCTTTTTCTTCTTTCGATGGTTCAACTCTCAGTCTGTGGCTCCGGAGACACGGAACACCTGCACCGAATCAGACCGTCGTCCCTGTAAGAGAGGCGGCAGCTTCTTCTCCTTCACATTCCTGTGGAGTGGACCCCCCCAGGGCACCTCGTCTCTTCCGATCAGGTGAACATGACTTATTTTATTTTATTATTTATTTATTTGACCTCCCGAAGTCTCATTTGATTGCAGTTTTGCAGGTATTTTAAAGTCGTTTTGTATAAGTCGTTTTCGTTCCCCGGTATATCCTGTAAAGGAAGGGTGTTCGTTAGTGGAACAGTGTGGGTGCATGCCTGATGAATTGGAGATTATCGATAGAAGGCGAAGACAAAGACCACGGATTAATGTGATCAGAATGAAAGGCGATGCAGAAAATGCAACTGGACTGAATAACACTTAATGTATTGGAAATTCCACTTTATGTATCTGTCTGGCAATGCAACTGACCTATCAGCATTTTTCATTAATATAAAGTAGGCAAATGCTTTGAGATGGTACATTTTCCAAATTCCAGTTAAATTGAGCATTTCAAGTTTTTTGTCTAGATTTACAATATTGTTTTTCTTATTATGTATTTGACTAATTTTGATCCAAGTAGGCAGCATATCACTTACAAATAGTCTATGGCTTTTAAGCTTACACACTAGCTACTAACAGATGTGACCAACCATACTGGTAGACTGTCCATGTTTTGTATCTGGCTGCTCATCTATATAATTGTATGACGACATAGGCTACAGCCCAAAGTAACAGCAGGATGCTGTATCTGTCACTGTGTGTTTAATGAGTTACAAATGTAACAGTCAGTACCACAGAGTGCCATTATCTCTTTCACTGGCTCTATTAAAAGCTATTTATGTTGACGAGCTAATTAGAGAGACAGAGCATGGCAGGCATGCCAGAGGCTTTATATCTGCAAGGGTCTCTACTCGTTTCCCTCTGCGAGGCTTCAGGTATAGAGGGAGCTGTGTTAGATGCATGGGAATCGACTGTTGTCGGTATATCGTAGCGCGGAGAGATGGAACCTTACACGATACCTTGTCTCTCTCGTTGTCAAAGGAGCGTCTGTGTTATTTCTGTTTGTGAGTAAACTTTGTGCTGCCTGTCGCAGTACAAACCTCTGTTCTATACGAACCGATGAAAGTGGGGGAGTGAGTGGCTATGTTTGCTGCTTCCGCGATGCAACAATAGGGTATCTTCAGTGTGCTGTCTGACAATGAGGGATGACTTTTGGGGGTGGGTAGAAGACAACATTAGGAGAGTGTTGGCAGATATAGAATGGCAGGTGGGGGGGGGGGGAGTTGTTCATGAACCCCCCGGGGAAATTTCGCAGACATTCAAGTGAGCAGCTGGTGAAATGGCAACAACGGGGAAAGTTGTTTCTCTATCCCTCCGTCTCTCTGTGTTTGTGTTTGCTTGCTCTGTTGCTTCTTCTCAATCACTTTGTCTGACTTCCTTAGAAGTTATGCAGATGTCACACACACACACGCACACGCGCGCACACACACACACACGCACCCCTCCACAAGTTTTTGTAGAGCGTTTGTGGTGAGCTGCTGTTTCGCAGCTGATGCTCAGTGACTTCAGGGAGATCAAAAAACAGCCAACTGCATTATTCATCCCCTGACTGAAGATGAGCTGTTTTCTCCTCACTGGTTGAGCAGTCATGAATAGGTGTCTGCTTTGTGCGTGTGTGTGTGTGTGTGTGTGTGTGTGTGTGTGTGTGTGTGTGTGTGTGTGTGTGTGTGTGTGTGTGTGTGTGTGTGTGTGTGTGTGTGTGTGTGTGTGTGTGTGTGTGTGTGTGAAAACACACAAGTACATGTCTTCTCCAGCCTGTGAACCACGAGGGAACCGTGTCACCTGTGGAGGTTGCTGCTCAGTAGATCTCGTTGCCGTTTTTTGTAAATTAACGCCATGCTTGATCATACTACAACATCACACAAAAGTATCAAAAGTAGCAGATATACAAGCTTGAAAAGCAACTCGAAGTGACATGTTTAGAGCTTGTAGATCTGCTGCTTTTGCCATTTCTTTATTTGAATCCTGAAAAGTAACCGTTCTGGACATGAGGTTTCCACCTGAGAAGAGACGATCTAGTAGTTGTTCTTGAACGACACATTACTGGCTCCAAATTCTAACCCCTTTCAACCTGGCCTCCCTATCTTAACCATGTCATATAGGCAAAGAAAATATGAAAATAGCTGATGTACAAGCTCACAACGTGTGAAGCGGTGTGAGCTTGCAGTTCGGCCATTGCCTTCACTCGCAGACATCTGTGTGTGTGTGTGTGTGTGTGTGTGTGTCTTTCAGTGTGTCTCTGTCTTTCTTCCTTGTCTCTCTCTCCCCATCATCTCTTTCTTTCCAGTTCAAAGGGTATCGTCTTTCCTGCGATTGTGCTCGACAGAGTTGCTCTTCTCTGCGGTGTAGTGCCAGTTCACTGGCCCCATTCTCACATTTTCTCCGTGATGAGGCATTACAATGGAAGGAACAATATCCCTCAGAGACAGGCTCACCGCTCCTCGGTGGCTGCTCTCCAATCGTAGGCCGATGCCAAAAACAGCTCTGAAATGTTGTCATTACACTTCGAGAGAGAGAGAGAGAGAGAGAGAGAGAGAGAGAGAGAGAGAGAGAGAGAGAGAGAGAGAGAGAGAGAGAGAGAGAGAGAGAGAGAGAGAGAGAGAGAGAGAGAGAGAGAGAGAGAAATGGGAAAACGACATAGAATGACTGTGAGTGAGAAAGGAAGAAAGAGAGGGTGGGAGACGTGGGACAAGCAGATTGAGGGAATTTCACAGCATTATCTGCTTTAACATGAGGTTGAGTTGTCACTTTATTTCAGTAATGTGTCTTTCTGCCTCGTTGCCCACAGCTTAGTGCTTACACTTGTAGCAGAAGAGGTGAACGGGCCAGAATTCAATTTTGCACTTGAGTAGTGTCCAGGGCCACACAGTGAAATCATCAGTGTTAAGTTTACTCAGAGAGTGTACACTCTGAGTTACAAAAAAAAAAATTAACAGTGAGGATTTTACTGTGCATGAATGGGAAACTTTGAGTTTTTCCCGTTTCTAATGTAGTAAAAGTGATATTCACATAATGAACATTAATCCCCCTACTGTATATATTTTGTTGTGCATCTATAGTGAAAATAGCAGATCTACAAGCTCATGACACATTGTAAGCTGGAAGATTGAGCCAGAGAGAGTACTGTATGGTGTCCCTGTTGTGCACCTGTACGCTGGAATGTGTCTTGTCTGGTTCATTCATCCTGCTAGAGGTCCTATGTCAAAGTCAGAAAAGTCTGTGGAATGGAGTGGAGTCTGGTATTAACACCTAGTATGGGTTTGCCGTGTAGAAATACTCCTCAAACGGAGCAGACACTGTAATCCTGCTGTCCACATTATACATTGATGCCGCTTCTCTTGACTGTGTCAGTAAGGGGAAGGGGTTATTTTATTACTCATTTACACACAGACCCCTGATCCAATTAAACAGCATAAACACTCACAGCAGACTTCACACATAATTAATTCTGTTTGTATGTAGTGATTATGGGTGTGTGTACATTTACATTCATTACACATTGTGTTAAAATTCATCCATGCATATATTGTGTGTGTGTGTGTGTGTGTGTGTGTGTGTGTGTGTGTGTGCGTGTGCGTGTGCGTGTGCGTGTGACTGGCTCTGACTTGCGTTTTTTGGCTCTTATCCATTGAAAGCCTCTATTGCTAGAATCAGAGTCATTTCATCAGCTTAATGATGGCTACTTCTCCCCTATGAGAACGTTAGTCTTCCTGATTGACAGTTCAGGAGGACCTCAAGTTGCTTTGTGTCCTCCAATACGGCACACCAGGGCTGACACTAACTAACGAGGGCTTTGTTGGGCCACTGCAAGCTTGGCTTTGCCGAGAAACAATACTCTGGCATTTGCCAAACTATACAGTAGCAAGCTAGCCATTGTGCCACAGATCCAAGCTAATGAGCAGCACAGCTGTGCCTTTACGGCCAGTGGCAGAGCAGACAAAGCCCAATAGGCAGGCCGAGATAGTTAACCAGAATCCCCTCAGACACAACCGTTGAATATTCATCGAGGAACGTCCGCCCTCCCCGTTCTCCCATTGAATGCATTATTCAAAACAAGCAGTTTGCCTATTAAATATCATAAATAAATGATGACATCTGGTAACAGTTTTTTTTGTCTTGCGTATGAATGGTGGGGTTACAAATACACATTTTCAAATAATTGGAAAGGGGGTGGATTATATTCCCTTTCTCTGGCTGGCGTTTTCTTTGTTTGTTGAGCATCTTCCTTTGTTCTGGCCCAGGTGGTGTGTCAGCAGGTCTGAATTGCATTGTGACTCTGTCATTTACTTACACAAACACCCCCTGAGGAGAGAGAAATAATAGCTATCTGTTTATTTTACCATTACGCTGGTGGTTTCTTATCTGTATCAGTTAATCCTCGGGCAGAGAAAACACTCCCTGAGGCACCGTACTTGTTCTCCTTTTTTCCATTGTGGTTTCAGCACTGGACAGCTCCTGCAGCTCATCTCTTTCTCTCCCGTGCAGACAAATAGGACAGGGCACAAGAAGAGATGTTCAAGATGCCCTGTGCACTTAGCCTCTTCAACGTACACACACACACACACACACACACACACACACTCACACACACACACACACACACACACACACACACACACACACACACACACACACACACACACACACACACACACACACACACACACACACACACACACACACGCATTTACTGTACCTACGTACACTCTCTCTGTCTCTCACTTTTTGTCTCTCTTTGTGTGGCTCTCTGTCATTATGCACTGATTCATAAACATGGATACTAGCAGATGAACACAAACATGGATGCAGACACATGTGCTCTCTGTAGTACATATCGGAGGACTGAAAGATGAATGCCTGAAGGACTTTGAGTGTTGTTTTGTCTTGGACAGGTTCTGATGATGAGCTGGTAAACAGCAAGCACTTTGAGATGCCTGCTGCAGATGGCTGATGTTTTCTCTCCTTCACCTGCAGCTTTTCCCAAGGGAGAAATGTGCGTTTTTGGAGTTGTGTAATGCAACGGTTTGATTTTTAATCTATAGGCATAGAGAAATACCTTGTATACTAGAGCATTCAGGATGGTAAATGGTAACGACAAGAAAAGAAACAAAAGACATGAGTGGAGGCAACAGGAAAACCCCAAGCTACTGAAGGACGCTTCCTGTGTCTGATAATGATGTCTCTCGCTCTCTGCCCGCCTGCCTGCCTGCCTGCCTGCCTGCCTGCCTGCCTGCCTGCCTGCCTGCCTGCCTGCCTGCCTGCCTGCCTGCTCAGATCTCTGTGCTGGGAGAAGCTGGGGGCTTTATGAAGTGCTGGCTTCAGTGTGAGCTCCAGTATGATACCTATTGGAGTCATCTCCACTAATCAGGGAATTTACCCCTGACTGGGGATGCCAAGAACAATCCCAGGGATTATGGAAGAGAATAGCGAAGAAGTATAATTAATTACATTCAAATCCCTTGCACCCGGGATGCTCCATGATGTCTCGCCATTTTCATTGTCTATGGCTTTGTTTGAACACAGTTGGTGCCTGCGTGTGTGGTTTCTTTTTTTTTTGTGAGTGTGAATGTGTGGCAGAGTGTGTCTTTTTCATATCTACTGATATTAGTTTTCAATCAGAAGTGATGAGACTTTCTCTTCGTGTTGATTTGAGCAGTTGTTGTTGAAGAAATTAGATGATATCAGAGCCTATGTGATAGATCCTGGTGGATAATTTAATATTATGGCTTTAAAAGTTGTGCATTATTTTTAGCAAAGCAAGTGCAGAACTATCGTAATACGATCCGTCTATCTGTCAGTCTGGTATGTCACTCTGTCCGCAAATTTAAACTTGGCCACCAGAGGGTGCTGAATACATAGCTCAACTATGCACACTTCTAGGTTGCCTTGTCTATTGTTGTTAAGAAGAACCCCCACACCACTGGGGTTAGATTGTTTATGTACACTTTGACTATATTTATACCTGTTAATAGTATTAAAAAAGTCAAAGGTTTGCACATACTGTTGGCCGGGATAGGAAAACAGACTGACAAGTGAGTCTGACCAGACTACCTGTGAGGAATTACATTATTCAGAATGTCATTTGTTTATCTTTCAGGAACTGTTAATACTGTTAATATACTGTGGATATACCAAGTGTAAAGGGCCAAGCAAGAATACTTCAGTGTACCTAAATCTCCTTTGGTTTTTGGTACTTTATCCCTAATCCCAGTGCATTATTACCTGTTTACTCTTTTATAATTATTGTCTTTGCCAGGCCAGACGGCCGAAGGCCAGATACTACTGTATGTTTTCGGTCCTATCTGTCCATGTGTCCGTCCGTCCGTCCGTCTGTCCGTCCGTGTCTCTGACTCTGCCCCAAATGTTTCGGCCTCATGGTAGAGCTATAACAGGCCGCTTCAAATTTGGCCTCTAACTCTTCACACGTAAATCGTACAGTCAAAACACGACACGGCTCAAGATGTATCAGTCCGATTTTTCATATTCCATTCCGATTGGCTATTGAGTTTGCGGGCCCGAGGAGCACACTCTTCTGGTTGTTATTATTAATAAATTAATTAATTAATTAATGTATCTCTTTTCCTGTATAGTATATGCCCTATGTTTCATAACCGCGGTACTGCCATGACAACTGAATATCCCCCGCAGGATCAATAATGGTCTATCTAATTCATATATTCTATCTTCAAGTCATATTCGAAACCAAACAAACAAAGCAAAGCAATCCCCCATCTGTCATTTCTTCTGAGTTGCTATTTTTTTGGTAATTCAAACTTATTTTTCGTCTTTTTGTTTTTATTATTATTTTAATATCAAGTTCCTGCTCACACAATGTCATACACAGAAGAAATATTATACAGAGAAACAGATGGACCGTATGGAGACAGATACGCTACCTCCTCCATAGGCATTTGGAGGCAGATAGATGGACACAAACAAGATGGCTGACAGCTAAGCAGGCACTGCATAGACAAATTGACACAACTGAGATGGGCACAGACAGACAGACAGACAGACAGACAGACAGACAGACAGACAGACAGACAGACAGATGAGACACAAAACAGAGGGGAATACACAGAGATCCATGCAGTGACACAGGGACAGACAGGAAGGCAGGTAGGCATCAACTGTGGTACATCTGAGAGGTGCTCAGGTAGAGACCAATACTGACAGACTGATGAGTGACAGACACACACAAGCAACAGTGATCGGCAGGAACACAGTCAAATCCTCAGTGTTAATTTAACACCGTGAGAGTGTGTTTGTACACAGAGAAGTTCAGTTGTGTTTAATTTTGGGTCAATAAGGTTGTCATATACTGACCAGTACAAGTATCTTGGATTGACATTGGATGAGCACATGACATTTAATGATGCCGTTAGTGTCCTTGCTCAGTCAGCGGGCAGGTCACTGGGCTCTGTCATGAACAAAGTTAAACACTGTGGTCATTTAGGATTCAATACCTGTACACAACTCTACGAATCAGGGCTATGTACGGTGTCTGACTATGCTTCTGGTGTTTGGGGTTTCCGGGAATACACAAGTTGTAACACTGTGCATCATAGAGCTATTATAAATTAATACATTAATTAATAAGTTGACTCCAGTTGGAATTACAGAAACTGGATTCATTTACATATCAGTTCTAGACATTACACCATACACTAGACATTATATTGTTTTGATAAATTGTCTTTTGCACAGCCGTTTCTTTTGAAGCCTCTCATTTTTCTTTTGTTGGGTGTAGTAAATGCATGCATTTTGTTTCTTTTTTTTTGGCAAACATTCAATCACAAAAGTGAATGATACATTTCTGAGTAGCTTCATAGAATGTACAGTTTATGAAAAAAAGAAGAAGACGATAAGTAACAGAATTAAAAACGGCTTTACAGTATTTTTAAAGGGAAATTAGTGCAAGAGAATAGAGTCACCATTCACCTTTGGGTGAAACTACAAAAGATGAACGGAAAAAGGTTCAGAAGAAACAGGAAGAATACAAAGTTCACTTCTAATCTGCCCGGTCTTATGCATTTGGCCACATGTTCTCATCCATATCACATCTTACATACACAGTAGGCTACCGTATGTTCTCTGGAAAGTCACCGTGGGAAGAATCTTTTAGCATGGCTTATCCACCCCTGGCTGATGTATTTGCATAACTTCAATCAGCTGTTTCTCAATAGCAATGAAAAAAATATATAATACATATTTATATTTCAGTCTACAATGTGAACTACTGTTCACTTCAACTTTAGCCTATAAGTTACGTTTATAGATTAAACATAACGTTATCTGTTCTGACATACAGTGCAAGTGCACATTTGGTAGTAAAACTCCATTGTTTTGACCTTGTGTAAAAGATACATACATGTGTTCAATGTATGCATTTTGTGTCAAAGCAACAAGAAAATGTGTTAAATGTATAGCCCACAATGTGTTAAGATTTTCGGAATTGTGACTACTGAACAGAAAATATAAAAATAAAAATAAAAAATGGGTTGTGAGTTTGAGTCCCTTTGGGTCCATCACTGCTCAAAAATGCACTCATGGTAGAGAAAAGGGCATTTTGGAGTAAAGGGAGTTAAAGAAACAGACTGAGAGAAATGGCCAGAGAGTCAGTGAACTGTGCCGTAGCCATTAGCTGACTTGCAGTCAGACCTAGTCTATTGTGTCCGGACTCAGCTTTTCAGTGATTGGTGCAGTTGAGGGCAATACAGGTTTAGCAACCTGACAGATATCAGCAAATCTTCACTTCCAGTGGTGTGTGTGTGTGAGGCGTTGTGCTAAACAAAAGGAGCTAGGCCAGCTTAAGGGGTAAGACCGAGTTGAGATCGTACGCTGTGTCTGTCTGTCTGTCTGTCTGTCTGTCTGTCTGTCCGTCTGTCTGTCTCTCTGTCGTTTCTTACTGATATTTCACAGTTTCTTACTGGTGTTTCATGCAGCCCCTCACTGCATTGCCTGGAGGCAGGAGAATGAAAAACCAAGCGGACTCCATCAGAGCAATGTAGAATTCTCTCAATTTGCGACATCTACGGCAGGTCAGATGTCCTGGCAAGAGACTTGCCAGCCATTCTGTGGCTGGTAATGAGATTGCCAATGCTCCACATGAGTGCTTTTTACATGGAACCATAGAGCGTGCTGTCTGCAACGCTCACAGCCTTTAGAGTCAATGATTGAAATGGTGTGCTAAAAGGCGAGAGGGGCGGGCCGCCAATTTTAAGCAGATACACAGGTGGAGTGTGTGTGTGTGTGTGTGTGTGTGTGTGTGTGTGTGTGTGTGTGTGTGTGTGTGTGTGTGTGTGTGTGTGTGTGTGTGTGTGTGTGTGTGTGTGTGTGTGTGTGTGTGTGTGTGCGTGAGACTTTTACTCATGTAGTTAATGCTATACTGAGATTGCAGCAGGGGCAAGTCTCTCATCTCTCCATTTGCTGTCACTTTATCGATTTGACAATTGCGCACTGAAAATGCAGTTTCCTTTCACATATAGTAGCTATTAGTATCTTGTCAACATAGTGCCAAACAGGCCGGAACAGAAGACATTTGTTCACTGTTTTTTCATTTTCGCACAAAAACCAGAGTCAATATCAGGCCAAATGAATAAGGAGTTAGCCAACACATTTCCACAGCTCTAATATCACACTGTCTTTCCTATTGATGCATTTACCTTTCACTGCATTCTGCGCACGAGGCTGTTAAACAATTACCATCTAGTGGCTTTCCACAGAGCCTCCAAAGACAAATTCCCCTCTGTGGTTTGAATAGCTTTTCTATTCTGTTTGCCATATTTAAAATGAACTGTTAGTCTGGTAACCAATTCCCTTCTGTAATTAACTGTCATGCTGCAGAGTAAATATAACAGAGGGCGGAGAATTATTGTGGAAAAGGGGGGAGTGGTAGAAAAAGGCAGAGTCTCTCCTTCATGTGCCAGTCAGGGGGGGGGGTGTGTTCGTGTGCGTGCGCCCTTCATCTTGGAGTGGGTCG